>NC_052120.1:8163585-8333538 GCF_012273895.1 Zerene cesonia | reverse complement strand
ACAGATTCGAAATTCAAATGTAATATTTTTTTATAATTAAGTGTAACAGTATTTATGGCCAGACTAAGTATATATGGGAGTAGTTTAATAGATGTTATTAATTATTACATTATACATGTGTTTAATACATTGTACATGTGAACCTTCCTCTTGAATTATTCTATTTATTAAGAAAACCCCATCGCAATCCGTTGCGCAGTTTTAAAGACTTAAGCATACAACCTAACTATATAGGAACAGAGAAAGCGACTTTGTATTATATTATTTTTTTATTTTATTATATTATCTTCCCATAGAACTACAATATGGGTACATTTAAGAGACGAGTAAATGGGCACCTTCTAGGTAGACGTGACTTACCACTATAGACCGCGTCTCCGCTTCCCATCAGGTGGGAATGCGGTCAAACGTCTGCCTATCTCTAATAAAAAAAAAAAAAAAATATGTATTGAAGATGCATCATTCATTTAAGATGTAACTATCTAGATAAAATAATTTTTGAATTCGGTCCACTGAACTGTATTTTTTGTTACATATCTTACTATATCTTTTCCCTTTAACATGTCAACATTTTATTTTACATTAGCGGTCCGCCTCGGCTTCCCCCGTAGTACATATATAGCCTACAGCCTTCCTCAATAAATGGGCTATCTAACACTGAAAGAATTTTTCAAATCATACTAGTGGTTCCTGAGATTAGTGCGTTCAAACAAACAAACAAACTCTTCAGCTTTATAATATTAGTATAGATTACATAATACGTAATTTTTCAGGCTGCTCAACCTTCACAAATCTCTGAAGGCGTCTCTGATGATCCTGGCACCCATCCTCGTCGCGATAGCCATCGTCCTATGCGTCTTTATCTCCAATGGAACGGTTATGACCTCGGTTCTGAAAATAGACGACTGGTCGATGTTAGCTCGGCCGTATATCTGGCAGAGCGGGCTGGTCCAGGCGCTGCTGTCGTCTTGCGTGATGAGCGGCTATGTCATAAGCGCTGGTGGAACTATATATAAACAATCTGATGTTAGATGGTAAGGGATTCTGTGGATTCATCAGCTAAAGATAACGTTAGTAGGTTGCAGTTTATCTTTGTAAGATGGAGTAAATTCTTGATATAGACCAGTAAATGTAATATAAATACTCCTTGTATAATAATAAATTACTCCTTGTAAATACTGGAACACGACATGCAATATGGCTTTTTAAAGATTTATGGTGTGTTATGAAGCTTTTTTAAAAATTATAGTATTATAATAAACATTATAATACTAATTATATTAGTATTAGTAATTAATTTTGAAAAAATTATAGTAGTAGTTAGTTGTAATATTTTCATATCAATCTATATATATAAAATTCTCGTGTCACAGTTTTCGTTGCCATACTCCTCCGAAACGGCTTGACCAATTTTGATGAAATTTTTTGTGCTTATCCGATATCTATGAGAATCGGCCAACATCTATTTCTCATACCCCTAAATGATAAGAGTAAGGCAAAACAGCGTTTGCCGGGTGCAGCTAGTAATATATAAAACATTACTAACACCTCGATCGTAAAGCTAGAAAATAACCCAAAACAGGTTATACTAAAAGAGGTGAATTTCCTTTCAGGATATCGGTACTAATAATACTAACGAACTTACTATCTGGATGGCTCTGCGTATTCATGTGGGAGTCGATAGCCGGGGAAGGCAACAAAGACAAGAGTTTCATAGCTATATTAGTACTTATATACCAGTCATCGGTGAGCGAGCACAGGACGAAGGAATGGCCCTTGCTGGCGTTCGGGGTGGTTCTCGTATCGGGAATTATCACATCGGTATGGTTTATTGGAGATATTTTAATTTTTTTTCAATCAAATATTTATAACCGATGGATGTTTCTTACCCTTTCACACGTAAACCGGAACTCAACGTTCTAAAACTATTTTCAACCGATTGCAAAAAAAGAAGGAGATTACCATTTTTTATTTCTTTATTCCACTGTTTTTTGTATTTTTGTGTTCGTTACCTCATATTTTTTTACTGGGTGAACCGATTTTGATAATCCTTTTCTTTGTAAGCTGGTACCTGCCATGTGGTTCCATTTAAATTTAGTTTACTTCTGACGTTAAGTAGGCGTTTTTTAAAGTAATAATCTATAACTTTAGTACAAATATACATATAAGATGTTGTTCCTATTTTATTATTAATTCATCATGAGCGTTAGTTCCAATTTGTTAATTTGTTGCTTCATATAATAGAAGTGGACTGTATTATTGCTCTAAGTGATAAGACCGCCCATTGTACTAGATGTAAGCTTTTACCTATATTTTGTCTCTTTTCTTTTTCTCGACTGCTAAATAAGTGAAATATAGAATAAATAAATAAATAAGGCAATAACTCAAACCTTAATTAAAAAAGGTGTGTGTGCGATTCACACACGATAGAAATGAAACTTCAGTAAATCGTAGTATGTATATTTCTGTCACATTCTTTGTCGGATTCATTCTACACATTTTTGTATTTGTGTCTCTTAGCTGTCCTTTTTTCCGTTGCATTAGGTTTGAAATCACAACGATTCTAAAGAAGCTTCACTTCAAAAAAAATCAATGAAAAAGATTTAATTAATGCAATTCGTTCACTAATCCCATTGAATATGTACGCTGGTTGGCAGATTACAGAATTTTACGGACTCTCACTAAGCCCGCGGTAGGCCTGGATGCATCGCTTGGTTATTCGGCTTATGAAGTTATTTAACCAATTTATTAAATTACATTATTTCATAGATGATACCTACTGTTGAAATTATAATTACAACTAGATTTTGCCAGCGGTTTAGCACGTGTAAAATTCAGAGTAATAGATTTTATTATGCAAATAAACCTTCCTCTATCTATTAAAAAATAAAACCCCATCAACATCATCACTTTTAAAGATCCATGTATACATACATAGGGAAAGACGCGAGAAGCGACTTCGCTTTATACTATAAACGTATAATAACCTTTAACGTACCTAATAAAATGTCTAATAGACATCTGTAGTCTATGTTATGCCTTAAATATAATATAATTTAACAAGCTGACCCAACAGGCGTCGTCCTGTTTTTATTGAAAGTTTATGAGTATCAGATCTTCTAAAAACTATGTCATCGATTAAGGCATTCTCAGGATACGACTCGTCTATTGAAAAAATGTATTTTATTGTCTATATAAACTAAAAACTATTTATTTCTATTTATAATTAGTGTTATAATTTAGCAAGGAACGTGGTAAAGAGATTTTTTTTTTTGAATTTTCATATACTCTTTTTAAATTAAAGGAAATGACATTGTAAACAAAGATACACGACGTTCATACTGAATAGCGTCTAGATATCGTTGCCTTGGTAATGTAAGTACTAGCTTAAAGCTTATACAGTAATTTAAAACTACGACAGCGATAGATAATACGAAATCTATTAGATAGAAAGAGATAGCGACTAAATCAAACTGCAACAATTGCCATTGTTTGTCCTCAACAATTTGTTCATGCGATATCTACCTCTGTTTACTTTTATATCATAGGTTAAAGGACTTAAATACTAACCATACAGTCTTAGTAATAATCAATTGCAATAAGATACACGTATTCATTAGTTATTTAATATTAAGTACAATACCTGATATTCAGTAAGGTAAGAGCAAAAAATGTGTGAAAAATTTTGTCCCAATTTACACGAAACTTCGTTATTTTATTATAATTTGCATACATTTTGGACCCCAAGCAAGTCCAATTTGTTTCCAATTTTACATTATTGAAATATGTATTCTTTGTTTTAGAAATATTCTTTTAACCGGAATATCATGTTCTAGAATATTTAAATGAAATGTTGATTATGGGTTTTCTTAAAGTTCATCTTTATATTTTGTTATCGTAATATAGGTACATAAATTACGTGTGACTTTTTGTTTGTTCGCGATGAACTCTGAAACTGCTCAACGGATTTCCATAAAATTTTCATACCATTTCCAATTCGATCCAATTTAAAAAAAGGAGAATTTATTATTTCAATTACGATAAACGTACGGGCGAAACCGGGGCGAACAACTAGTAGTATATATCAAAGTATGCACATTTCAGTTGGTGCTTCTGTACCCTGTCTACGACAAGCTGCATCGTCTTGCTGGCGAGCAGTGGAGGCTCTTCGCGGCAGCTGCATCAGCTCTGGGCACGGCGCTAACAGTTGCCGTGCTGTCTCGAGGGATCTCTATTGCCCAAATGCTTGATGAGATGGTCGTGCCGGTTCTGGTTGTGGCCACTACTGCGTTTGAGGTGGTGGGCTTCGTTTTTATTTATGGTGAGAAGCATTTGAAGGTAGTATGCCAATAAGCATTAGGGAATGCTTCGTTAATATTACTTATTATTATCGTACGACGTATGAATAAATTGTTAAAATTTAAAACTTTACAAGACTAGCTGCGCCCCGCGGTTTCACCCGCGTAAGTCCGTATCCCGTAGGAACATCGGGATAAAAAGTTGCCTATATGTTCCAGTTGTCCAGCTATCTACGTACCAAATTTCATTGTAATTGGTTCGGTAGCTTTTGCGTGAAAGAGCAACAACAAACACACACACATCCTTACAAACTTTCGCATTTATAATATTAGTAGGATTAGTAGGACTAGTAGGATATTTCGCTTTTCTGTCTTTCTCCGCCTGGTAAAAATCACTGCACAGTGATGAAGTTGCCCATGTCATTATTTATTGTAACAAAAGAGGGAGATTATCAATTTGAATTTTTTTTTGGCTTTGTTATGTTAGAACTTTCGACTGGGTGAACTGATTTTGATTTTTTTTTATTTGAATGCTGGTGCGTCATTTGTCGTCCCATTTATATCGGGGCTAGTCCCTATATTCTAGTAAAATTTAATATTTAAATCTCAGAGGTGAAACACTAACTGATGTATCAACTGACAGCTCAAACTATCGGGCTGAAATTTGGTATGTAGCCATCTCCATCATACTTTGATATGATAGACATCCTCTAAGAATTTTAATAATACTCTACACGCAAAAGGATTAAATAGGGGATAAAAGTTTATTTATCACGTGGGTGAAACTGCGGGCAACAGCTAGTAAAATCAGTTACACCTAGTAAACTATTTAGAATGTTTGTAAATTCAATGTTATACTAATTTCAGGATACTTCTACCTCAAGTCCGATATCAAATTCATCACCGGCAGTAATCTGTCAAGGTTCTGGATAGTGATGTGGTGGTTGACACCCGTCCTACTAGTTGGAGTGACGGGCTGGTGGCTGAGAGCCATCATCAGGATCGCGTGGAGTCAGGGGCAGAGCTTGTGGCATTTGGTCGGTGTCTTCATAGCCATACTGGTGCTACTTATCATCTTCGCCGCTATTGCTGTGGCGAAAGAGGAGCAGTATAATTTGCTTGCCGTAAGTACTCTTCTGTAAAGTGTTTTATAATAATAGCTGCTAGCTGTGCCCCGCGGTTTCACCAGCGTAAGTCCGTATCCCGTAGGAATATCGGGATAAAAAGTTGCCTATATGTTATTCCAGATGTTCAGCTATCTATGTACCAAATTTCATTGCAATCGGTTCATCAATGCGTGAAAGAGCAACAAACGCACACATATCCTTACAAACTTTCGCATTTATAATATTAGTAGGATAGTAGGACTAGCACGTCGTCTGTGGTACATATAAAGCCTATATCACTCAGTGAAGTTGCAGCTTTCTAATGGTGAAAGAGTTTTTAAAAACGTTTTGAGTTTATCCATTACAAACAAACAAACAAAAATACATATTCTTCCTCTTTATAATATTAGTTTAGAAATTATGGCCACCGCTACTAAGCTTTTATTAGGAAGTACACTATATGTTTTTCATTCCAGTTAAACAATTTTGAATTTTTTTATTGAATTATGTCGATAAGAAATATACACGAATCTTATATAAAAGTGTGAATTCACAAGGAGATTTTAAAGTCTAAAAATATTAGCAAACATTATTAATTGATAATAAGAACAATGAAATATGACCCAATGGTACATGCAATTATTCCATTTTGTTGCCATCTTAGAATTAAAGTATGTCGTCATAATATTAATAGAAAAACTTATAATATAATAGAAATTGTTATGTGAACATTGTATTTTTATTCGAACAGAAATTAGCAGCCGCATTCCATCCCTCCCGTCTTTGGGGACCAGAAGAGCCATTAGCAAGATACACGTGGATGTCTCAACGGTTCGCAAACGAAAACCTCACCGCAGAACAAGATGTTACAGCTGAGTCTAACTACGCAAATCTACACAACGACTATCTAACAAAGAACGAAATCAAATACAACGAAAATTGGTTCAAAGAAGATATATACCAAAAGCATCCAAAGAGCGACTATGCGATCGAATATATAAGTAAAAAAGACGCCATTAAAGACGCAAGTCCCATATATTCAGTTCCCGCAATAGACAGGAGTAAGAGAGAAAAAGAAGACACGTTCAGATCACCGAATATTTGCATAGCCAAAGGAGAATTGGGTGGTGCAATAAATTGCAATTGCAATAGGCACTTCCAGCTTAACGTACCAGATTTAAGAAATAACGAGATATCGACTAGTCTATAGACTGTTTATGTACAACGATTGCTTTGTCTAGTCGCATTAGGAATAATACTTAGAAGTTATGACGGTTGACGCATTTGTATGTAATAATACAAAACGATGTAAAATGTGATAATACGTAAGCGATATTTATTTAAATAGCCCATATTATATAGGATTTAGAACTTGTGTAAAATAATGTTGAAATGTGCTATAACTTAGGGGATGAGCGATCATTTTAAATATTCCGACATTGTAGCGAGTTCAATTAAAACAACAAGCCCTGATTGTACATGTTTTATAAGAAGAAAGTGAATCTTACGAGTATATGGTTCAATATTTCGCCTTACTTATGATATATTAAATGCTACATTTGGCCTTCCTGTACCTACACTACGTATAAAACCTGAGAGAAATAAGTGTTCAAAATGATATATATTCTCACGGCCGCATTACTCCAAGGGGACTGAGTATGTTGTGAACTAAATAAAATGTATAAAATCGTAGAAGATCTGTAGATAAAATTGGTAATTTATAAGATATATTTTTAAATAAAGTGGTAAAAAGAAATATTTAACAATTAATATACATATAAGGCGAATCGTAAGAAAAGATATCAAAGATGTAGGGTTTATGTATTTTTCGTGTGGGAAAAGGATTACAATGATAAAATCTTATAAGCTTAAGATCAATGGAAAATATGATATAAAATCTCAAACTCGTGTTTTATTTTTCACCTCGTTCAGTCAATCTATGGTCTTTATTTTTGAACCCGTGCCACAGAAATGACGCGATGTTTAAATTTTGCCGAGTGAGGGTGCGTGCGTACATGTGTGTCTGTGTCTGTGTATGTGTTTGTCTATGGCATCGTAGCTCCCGGATTTTGACATAATATTATTTATTTAATGCAGTGGTGGTTCAATATGGCCACCAACGCAATATGGCATAGTGGGATTTTATATTTTTAACGTATAACGTATGTCAATCCTTCAATAAAACTAAGAGTAAGTAACTGCTAAATAATTTTATTGGAGGGAATAAATATATCTTAACATTTAAATACAATGGCGAAAGTTAATACGTTAGAAGTTATATCCACCCTTTTAACGAAGAAGTAGATAGTATTTATTTATAAAATAACGACTTAAAATGTAAAAAAATGATAATCACGAGCAACATCGCAGCGGGAAAAAATGAAAAATGAGTAAAGTTTCTGAGTAAATCTTCGAAAACACCTTAAAAGAATTACTTGTGAATTGCGTTCTTAAATTGTATGCTTAGTTATAGTGATTTATTACAAACAACTCTCACGATAACAACTTTGTTTCTTTAGATGTTTTTTAACAAGACTACGTATTTTTGGATCGCCACTTATCCGGATGTTTAATGTTTATTAATAAAGTAACAATAAACACAATAAATATTTTTAACAAAAAGCGATAAACTCATATAAATATTCTTCAAAAATTAAACAAATGAGTTAGTTTTGAAATTATCGGAACCAGACTATATTTAAATAACGCCACATGGGACTTTTTAGTTTTGTTGGTTGGCTACCAACTAGTTATCAAATAAAGAAATGTCGTTTGAAGAAGATTAGATAAAAACTAATTTGAACCAGGTGACAAATATCAAAAAAATTATGAAGCGCTAAAGATAAGTCATCATACAAACATTTCAGCATTTACTTATCAATACGTACCTCACTATTCATTAGTTATACGTCTTGAAAGACCATATAATAGGCCAGGCTTATCTATCTCATAATAGACCTGTAACGTAATCCGTCCAAGACGATAGCCACAGGCTGATCAACACCGCTATATATTAACGTGAAACAAAATATCCAATTAATACGAATACTGATCCCCTCATCAAACTATTTGATTAGGTTTCTGTCTAACAATAATTGAGCCTTAATACTGTAATATGAGCCTAGCTTGTAATTGTTAATAGCGTTTTTTGATATTTCGATATAACGTAATTAATTGTAAGATATCAATTATTTATACAATTTACTCATAAATATCTGATATCCAGGTACTTGCGTGTATATTTATTTTCGCCATGTTTTATTTGGCCCTCAATATTTGCAATTTTATAATAGAAATTACCTACCAATTGAGACTAAATAAAGATAAAGAAAACGCTTTAAATACCCTCGGATAACTTCACGACACGCAAATAATAAAAAAAAAAAGATTTATCTTTTGAGTTTAAAAAAATAGCAGTGTAACTTACACAAGTATCATAACTCTCATACATACGTACATTGTATATGTTCATACACAGTTATATGATTTTAATAAACTTCTATGATACATTTATTTGCATACATTTATTTACTAAAGACGACTCCAGAATTCGATTCATAAGCATTTATAAGCTACCGCAGAAATATTCCAGATAACCTCTCAATTACTATAACAAAGGGCGCTACCACTATTTAATTATAAAAGTAATAACCAGATAAATAACACGGGCATTTGTATCGACCGTGTAATTTAATTTTCTCCGGGCTCAGAGCATTTTTCTCAAGAAGACAGTCAACAAATTATACAATTTGTCTCATAAGGGAGCCATGAGTATCTCTGCGAACGATCGCCTAGATTACTCCCATGGGATACAAGGTTATATTGGCGTGGTAAATTTATATGATCTGATATTTATTAGGTTACGGAGAAAGGCCGAAGTAAAGGTCTAATTAATTGTAAGTATCTATTGTTATTGGTTCGGTAAGGAACGTGTAGTATTGAGAAATTTAGAAAGAATATAAAAATTTGATCACGAGGCGAGATCAAACTTTTTCTTTTCTTTCAAAATTTCTCATTAATAAAGCATTTCAATACTATAAAACTAAAAATTAAACGTGTAGAATTATTCTATCCTATCTATAAACTCTTCCAAGTATCGAAACTTAAAAAGTTCTCTTCTTGGAAGAGTTTATAATGCCACTCCTTTCCTCTATCTGATTTCTCTCACTGATCTTCTCAAAATCGCTATATAGAGATTTGACCGCCATTTGTTTTAATGGTAATTTTATTAAGTTTTTATTGTAGTTTCGTTTTGGTGCAATAAAGAATAAATAAATATCACCACAGATAGTGTTATCTGTAATGATATTATTTACTTTACGTAATTGATATTAATATGGTAATAACGTTCACCATTTGCTTTTCGCTGATTTTATCATGATGATCATTTGATAAATCTGTATTAAATATTATAATGACACTCTAAGTGCAATTTACTTAAAAACGAGAAGACGAGATTCATTTTATATTTATACTAGCTGCGCCCCGCGGTTTCACCCGCGTAAGTCCGTATCCCGTAGGAATATCGGGATAAAAAGTTGCCTATATGTTATTCCAGTTGTCCAGCTATCTGCTTACCAAATTTCATTGCAATCGGTTCAGTAGTTTTTGCGTGAAAGAGTAACAAACATCCATACATCATACATCCATACAAACTTTCGCATTTATAATATTAATAGGATTGGTTTTTAACAGTTATTTTCAACACATACAATGCATGAAATCAATGCAAAGAAGCAAAATTAGAAACATCAACAACCACGTTTAAACACTCTAATAAAGTTCAGAGAATATTTACAAGGGATACGTTTTCTCGATTTTATTACATAAAAATTTTACGTACAGAAGCCATTACTCTTATCGCGTATAAAAAGAAATTCTGTTACCGGCCTAAAGGTTCTATATGAGTACCGTAATAACCGGTGAATAAAGGAAGTTACATGGAACATCAAATAGCGAGTTAACGTAGTCTATATTGCACACATGTTATTGAAAAGAGATACAATATTGTAGTCGTATGGGACAGGTAATTTTGTAATTTTGATTTTACCTTGTATAGTATTGTGTTATCTGTGGTCATTCTTAGGAGAGTTGTGTGACTTTAGTACAAGTTCTAATACTTTGAAGTGTAGGTATATCATGACATGCGGTACATTTTTTTTTAATAAAGAAAACGTCTCCACGTCTTGCATCAACAGCTAAATGTTCATTATATATTAATAGCTGTCTGATTTTTAAATAAAAAAAAACCTTGAGGCGACCGACCTCATTTTGATTATAAGAAAAGACTTCCAAGTTTTACTGATATATGTAACACTCAATTAAATTAAAATACTATCTTATTTTAATTGATTTTTATTAAATTTCATACTGGTGTAACTAATTATCAATACGCTATCGCGTCCGCTCTCGCTCAAGCATTCCACATTCCCCATTGTATAAGAAATCTCTTGGGGCGTCATGAGTTACGGGCGCATTTGTCCTTGCCATGTGACCTTAGATATCTGATTGCGCTCTTTAACTTCCCCCCACAATGAATATGCGAACTTTCTGACGCACGCGGTCTGAACCATGTGTACATGCCATAATGATGAATGCAACTTCATCGCCAGTTTCGTGAATGCAATGATTACGAATTCAAAATCCGAACGCCATTTATTCAAACGCGTTCTAAGTTTATGATCGAATGGTCTCATTTCCGCGGCAGCATGAATCTTACAAGGAAATAATATAGATTGGAGTTGTGTTTTTGCAATGTTAGTATTCGAAAAATAAAAATAAAAGTAATGACTAAATGCTCTTTATCATTTAAAGAATAGACATGACATATTGTTTTCGATAATATTAAGCTTTCGAACATTCTTTTGTAATTAGACTTACTCGTGTGTTTACGTTTTGTGTATTCTTTAAGCATTAATATTAAAACTTAAAAACGATATTGTTACATGGAATTTAGAGCGCAGTTAAAAAGGATAGTCTATTAAAGAGGAATTTTCATAATTTCCTCAGAAAATGCGTTAATCGTCCTTTTATTTAATTCGTGAGATTTTCGATAAAATGAATTTCTTTTTGCAAGATTTAAAAGCCGAATTATACCCCGGGGCGATGTTAAACCCTCATCAAATAATTTACATGAAAGCTACTTAGAAGGGACTAAGACGAATCACGTATTATATAAAATCGCTACCGTTAAATTATGAAAATAATTATACTTCAATATAGACATAAAGGAGATATTTCATTGAAAGAAGTATTTGTACAAATATCATTCCTCAAAGAAAAACGTGTAATTATTATTCTGTATACGGGATTTGTTTTTATTCATTCTGATACGCAAACTTAATTATTATAGCATGAGAATCAATTTATTTTAAAACATGCAAACGCATTGCATGATGGTAAGTAATATGAAGATGGTAAATAATAAATTGAGTTGACCCAGTAGACGTCTATATTTTTTATGAATTTTTTAACTAGGCCTACTTGTTCGTGCCTTGATATTACGCAGTTTTGAATAGCCTCAAAATTAAAGAATACTTACATTTCAAGAGATTATACCAATATCGAGTTATTAACAGTAAGCAATTTCTAACTAATGGTATAGTTGGAATTAGCATAAGTAATAGATCAGCTCAAACAATCGACTGTCCGCCTATTAGTTGGTTCAACTGGGACGCTAATATGTTTATCTGGAATAATTTTGCATGTTAATTTAATATTTAATAAGCTTATTGCGTTGCCACTGTTACATTACTATTGTAACTGTGATATAACAATTATAATTTGTCGCTATGAAAAATTATATTTAATATTACATATTTTTTAATTAATACAAATTTGAATAAAAAGATCGGGGATGGCTGATGGCTATTTATATCGTTTTCCGTTGTTGTGTGTATTAATAGCAGATTTGTATAATTTTGTCTATATTTGTTAATTGATAGTAGTCTACAGAGTAAAGTTTATAGCCTTCTAATAATTTCTCAGAAACGCCATGTGAAACAACCTAATTACGTCGGATAGTAATTGATGGAAGCACTAAAAATGTATGAGATTATAACGACTATAAACTTATATTCCTTTAATATACTATTTTATATATGTATTTTTATATACTCTTTATGCTCTTCCCTACTCCTATCCTCTACTTTAACTTCTCTCAGTGCAACCGGTTGTCTGGAAGAAATCGTTATTTAGCGATAAGACCGCCATTTGTAATAATGTCACCTAGAATAAGTCTCAATTTGTAATTTTTCCAGAGCAATAAAGTATAATAAATAAATAAATAAATAAATATTTTCTAGTAAAAAAACTGTCTTTAAAGTGAAACTGTAATTGACGTTACACGTTACGACTACAGAGTTTATTGCCGGCTCTTCTCTGTAGAAACTTCTTTCCGAACCAGTGGTAAATATTAATTGTGTAATGGCGATTCGATTTTTTTTATGCCATAGCGGGCAACTGAGTTGGTAAGTCGCCTGATGCTAAGCGATCACTACCGCTACTACATGAGGCACTACCTCTGCGAATGTGCTGCCCGCTTTTAAGGGGTAATGGAAGAGGAAAGGATTGACGACTGGAGAGAAAGAATGGCGTGGGACGGGTGAGGAAAAGGAAATGAGCCTACGACCCCCCACGCACCGTACAAAACACAGTTGCACGCCACTATTTTACGCAGGTTTTATGTAGGGTGAAATATGCGCTTCTATAAAAAGTTGAATTGAATAAATTAAGTTTGAGTTTAAATTATTTTAAATTGTCAAGAAAATGCATGGAAAATAAATAAGGTGGAAACATGAAACTCTCTTAGCTTAAATGTAATATCAATAATTTAACCACAATTCCCTTCGGTCTTACACTAGCAACGAATTTGATCCAAGTATCTACGCACCTAGAACTAGGTACATACATTAGTATAAAATAAGTAAAAAAAAAAAATTATTAACATATTTTGTATGAATGAATGAATATATTTATTTTGTACTCTATAATCAGTAAAGTTGTTTGTAACGACACTTTTTTAAAGAATAAAATGTGCCTATAACTAACTAGAAGAAACTTGTTCCCACGACACAGGGGATCCTAGCGTGGGAGCAAGGGTACTTAATTTCTGTATGTCACAATATTTATAGGAAAATAAATTATTTTTTATTGAATGCTATTGTTTACTTGGTATGTTGTGTCGAGAAAGTTCAAGCTGCTTCCATTATGATATTAGAACATTGTATACTAGGTCATATCTTAGACAATTCAATGTCGTCTAGCTAATATATTTAATAAGATATCGTATGGGATCCCGGGGACATTATTAGTGTTAATGGAACATCTTGGAAGAAGGAACCAGGGAATTCTCTTAACAAAGGTAATGTCAGACGTATTTCTAGTAAGAAGAGACTCTAATTTACCTATGTACTAACAAACTTTAAAAATAAATATTCAGAGTCAACTGACTTGGTGCGGTGTTAAAATAATGTAAACAAATTTTTGAAACAATGTTGCTGCGGTCTACCGAATGGCAACAACAACATCAGTTCGTTCTTTGCATTTTATACTATTATGTACAAATTATATAAATTATTACATAATGTAGATATTGCTATTTATGGTATTTTAAGCATTGCCGTTTAGTGAACGTGTACAAATAGTATTTTGACATTCCAAAACATGAAAAACAGACACTTATAACATGTATCTCAATACATTTTCGTAACTGTAGTTTAATTAAAAGAAAGCAGAATTGAATTAAAATTTGCACCTCCGCAATCCGCGATCATAAATTTCGTCCATTATTCCCAACCACAGGTGAGGTTTTTCCCCCAAATTTGGGCAGAATTGCGTTGTTTATTCAGCAACGGCGGCAACAAAGAATCGCATTAAGCAATACCCAATACAACTTACGAGCAATTCTAACTTGTACCATAAAAGTGAATTTACTACGTTCCGTGCGATTGTTGCAATCTACCATTTCGGGGTGCGCTCATTCGTGGTTCGTTAACCCTGTTGTACGACCATTTCGTACTTAGTTCATGATTCCACTTGAAAAGCTAGAACTAAAAATTATTTGTACCAGACTTGCAGCTGTGGACTTTAATGGAATAGTAATAGTGGCTGTTTTGGTGTGAGGATCTTTGTAGTAGGTACATATGAAATAGATTTACAATATCGCTTATTACAATGTTACTGTAATTTCAATCCAGGTTTTATTTTTCAAATACCGTTACTTCCGTAAATAGAAAATTGATATATTCGTCAAAATACAATCAATTAATATTTGATAATAATTTAATTTGAATTGTAATAAACATAATACCAGTGAAGATAGATTAGATCCCATACAGGTGCAATGGCTTGATTTAATGAAGCTCTAGCAGGTGGGGTCCACCTCATATATATATTGTGCTATTGCACTGCACTAATAGTCTATAGAAAATATCTAGGTTTTTCTGTTAGTTAATTAATTTTAAGATCTAAATCTTATAAAACTATATTAATTAAAAAAACCGTGTATTTTCATAATTTCTATAACAACTAAGAGTCCATGACTTTGATGTTATTTTTTTTAAGCTTTGCAAATTTTCTTGTAGTTTACCAGTAAAAACTATTCAAAAAATATGAACGAATCCAATTACAAGAGAAAATAAACACTCTTGTGTTTATTCATTTGATTACATTTACTCAATTTCTTAACAACTTATAAAGTAATGTGTAACTTCACTCAAATAATAATGTGCAAATATTAATATCCTAAAACAACACCTAAACCGGACATTAGCTACAGCGGAACACACAGGCTTCGTGTAGAATTCCGTTAGGTACCGGAAGTGAGCCGCGCTAACGGAAGTCGTCGGTGTACAACGGATATGATGTTCAAATTCGCGATTTCCGGTGCACGCTCTAGATCAAGTCTTACTTTACTGTTTTTGACGTGAGGTTTTCCTGAGACATGTGAAGTTAGAGGTTTTTAGAAAAAAATGTTCTTTAGGCAAAGTTGTAATTTCATTGAAATAGATACTTTATTTTAATACTATATCGAGTAAAATGAATATATAAGAAAGATATGTGTACTCAAATTCATTTTCCGAATGTAAAAGTAGCCCCTAAATAAAGTTACTCTTAAAACCACTATTAACAGAAATGAAACACCATGAAGAAACCGACATGTCTAAGAAACAAATAATATTGCTACTTGTGACATATGCTAACATGATGAATTGTGATCAAAAGTGTGAAATATGACTTATGCCCTGGCTCTTCATAAAATATTTAAAATCCGTCCCTTCATGTAACTTGTAACTCTAACGAACACAATATTTTCCTCAGAACGTTTTCTTAAATATTCTTATTTATATAAGTATTTGTTATCATCCTAACGTTGCATCCTTGATGCCCTCGCCCAGGCTTATCTGTAATAAAAAATAGACCATGTTATTTTTATCGCCATTGCAAAAAAAAAACAAACCAATAAAACAACATTTCCTTTTAAAACATTACGTGATTAGCCCCCCATTGTAATCACAATCAACAAAAAATCACATTAAACGTACTAAATCCGGGCTATTATACGGGAATCTCGTTATAAAAATGTCCAGTGATCGATTTAGAGCAACGAGCAATAAATCTCTTCCCTATAGTTGCCGGACGTTGGTAATCCTTTCGAGAGGGGGATAATTAATGCTTAAATACCGCCTCGCACAGTATTACCTGAAATAATAAATATATCAGACAGTTTTCCTAAAATACTTCTTTGTTGTGGCATGTGGATTACAGAGGCTTAGATATTGATATCGCAATCGGTTTGAAAGATGTTTTTATAAGTTATTGATTATCTTAATGGATTTTGAGGTATTTTAATAAATTTTAATACAATTTTGACTTTTTGTAATGAATAATAATGTCACAATAAAAGTTCATAAGCATATGTATGGTTTTCGATCAGTCTATTTGTCGATCTGTCTGTTTGTTTGACTGTCTGAATTTTAAAATTTTATCTATATAAATAAAATTGAATCGCCATCGGACTGGCTGGCCTGCTTTGTTGTTTTTTTTTTAATAGATAGAGTGACTTAAGAGGAAGGTTGATATGTATAACGACATTTATAAAACTACTCCGAATTTAACGCGCGCAAAGTCGCAGCCAAAGCTAGAGATCAATTAAAATACACTTTCATGTACATAAAATAAACGCTCGTGCGTACAACCTGCACGAAAATATCGCGCATCCACTGAAAGGCAATTTACAGTATCCTAGTAGAGAATGCGAATGACAGACCCTTGATAAATGGGGAAGTAAATCATATCATGGACAGATATTTTATGCGTCAAGATCTATAGCGAAACTTTAATACACAAGTTTGGAAATTCACTATGAATTATGGCGTTTTGTTTACTGTTTAGTGTTTGCAATCAAGTTATCGGGGAGTTTGTGACTGCGCTGCTGTGTGTTTGTAACCGCAACCTCTGAAATGGCTGGACCGAGTTTTTAACCGACGTTTCGTTACTTGATTACCCTGGGTTTTAAAGTGCTTGATTGGAAATTTCTATCATTGGTCCCATTTTAGTATCTGGAGCGACCCAAAGGATGATGTTTCATGAACTATTTGGTATAATATATATAATTATTAGGTATTTAAAATCGGTCTTCACATTTTTATGCCCCTAAGTGATAAGGGTATCCAGGCAGAAGATATTCCGAACTGTCAGAATTAAATAAAAATGATCGAAGATGTTTAGGATACCCCATGTTTTACAAAATGTGTAAAACAAAATGTAAGTTATTGTTAATTACTTATATAAAAAAATGCGCTTTAATGATGGAAACAAGTAAACTGTTTCACTTGCTCTGCTTCTTCCCAATTATTGTATTGTCACCGACCCTTGCTAAGTCTAAAAAAAAAAATTGAATTAATTTGTCCGTTTAAAATGGTCAAAATAAGTCTCAGGTACTCAGTTAAAATATACGAACTTATAATAATACATGAATCTAAAACAAGCGAGTTGAAAATTTACATCCACGTTATATTGTCTGAAATCCTGGAGTCTAAAATCCAAGTCTAAAACCTTCAGAAACCTGGAACCTAAAGTCTTACCAAATTAGTATATAAATATAATTACCAATATGATTAATTAAATGGTACAAAAAGCTAACGCGATCTTACAGGCCGAGATTTCATTAGGATAATAAATTGAATGACAATCGTTTGTAGGAAATAAAATTGTACAAAAAATTGCAAGCAGCTTCGGAAATCTCTTTTAAATAACATCGACTGTCAATATATTGTTTAATAAAGCTATAATATGTTATGATTGTGCATATAAAAAAACATATTTTATTTAAAATGTCCTCATTCATGAAGCTTGAATGCTATATAACTAAAAATTCTATTCAATTCATGTAGACGATATCTCTAACTTAATCAAATCATATCTGCACCTCATGAATTAGGACAGGCTTTTAAGACATATATACTTCGTTAGAACTTTAGTATTGTTATATTCATCATGTAAATTAAAAAAAAAATGCCAACATCTAAACTCTGATTCCAAATAACTATTCCCTCGCTACTGTTACTACTCGCCTCCCTCCTGGCCCAAAACGCTGACTAAACACAATCCCTTCCGTTAAAGTGTGATTAATTTCCAGCGTTTACCCAATCCTAACCTTCGACTCACATTTGTTAACTGGACCCGCTTTATGTGCGCCAATACTTTATTGTAATGAATTACAGTACCGTCATTAAAACTTATAGGAAATTGTTTTCAGCCCTGACCTGTCAGACTCACAAAAGATCGGTGTACGTTGTGGTCGAGTTGAGTTACCTTAATGATTTGCTGATTCATTTAAACTGTGATGAGTTATGAGCAGTTACATAATGAAGTCTAATCGATTTGTATCAAAGTTCTAAAAATCTGTTATAATGTTTCTCATACAGTTTTTCGTCAAGATATTGCACAGGAAATAAATTAAATTACCCAATCTTGGATACAGCATTCGAAAGAAGGACTCCGAGTACTTCTTGTACTAAGTACTCGCTAACTTCTTCTGTGGCTAACTCACAGATAATTAACACATGCTGTACAAAATTTGATGATCAAAAGTACAAATTTGATGGTATTTGAACAAAAATTTATTTATTTTCGCGTTTAGACTCGACGTTTTTTAAATAACGGTATCGTAATAATCGTAAATTTATTTGCTTACATAACCTCACCCCATACAAAAAATAATTACATAGCAACCACGTAAAGCGCTGCATCTGAAAAACGTCATAAAATTATAAACGTGAAATTTCTGCATTCATAGCACTGCTCCTTCAGCGGTTTCTAATTAACAAGCAGTCAATAACAGGACGCCTTACGAACGGGCCAGGCAATTATTCGCCAATTAATATTGCAATAACAACCCCGTCTGTACGTAACATGACACCTAATTTGTAATAAACGGAACAATATCGCGGTTCATTGAATTAATTTAACTGCTTTTAATGTATATGGGTACGCTTATTTTCAGAATGGGTTTAATTTAAACGGAATTGAAGTGGTATCTAGGAGAGGCTGTGTGCAATGACAATTTGAATCAAATGAAACGAAGAGCTTATAGGAATATTTATTTCTGAAGTCTACAGTTCTGCAAAGTGAAGGTGCGCTCATTTATATCGCATGGTGTATGAATAGCCGAATAAAATTTCCTCTGTTACGAAGATAAGGAACCGATTGTTAAAATTTCTAAATAGTTTTCGCGTACCATATCACAAAGATAATGCTGAAAACATTTATGTGACGTATCGTTATTTCAGAACAGTTACATTTTTGACAGAATTAAAGAAGACATAACGCAAGGTATCTTTTATACGAGCTAAAATGACAAAATAAATATTTATCCCATTAATTAAATGAAATAATTATCTTTAACTAACACTATTACTTCATAAACTATTAAATAGTCGTTCAAACAAATCAAATAAAAGCATCAAAATCAAAGTAATCATACTAAATCAGACTTAAGGCCAAAATCAGAAACATCCATCCAGATAGAGCAAGACAATCCAGAGAATACTAACTATAATAAACGGAATTTACTTAATTCGCTAACTCTAATTCGATTTAAGCCGCTCGAATAGTTCAACTTGTAACAACTTCGGGTATAATGAACATGGATTTCACGATCGCTTCTAGCGCTCTTAAATTAATTCAAAACTGGAAGTTATGAAAAACTTAATATTGCACGGTCGATTTGGTACGAAACAGATGTGTGTTGTCGAAATTTGTTTAGGTACGTGAAGTTTGGAGGGTCAGTGGTAGGGTTTCCGTTCCGGTCGTGCTTGAGTTACACGGGGATTTGGGAATGTTAATGATAGTTTGGAGCAAAGATAAACAATGGGTTACGTAAATACAATAAGAACCAATAATTGTATTAGAAACAGAAGAAGAAGTATTTGAACTAGGTGCATATTTTTGACTACATAAACGAGACACAACCAATTGAACAGATTTTACCAAAAGATCTCACCTTACAAATAAATGTATATTAAAACTAGCTGTTGCGCGTAGCTTCGCCCGCGCAGTCCTAATAAATTTTCATGGTACAAACTTTCATGCCCTATTTTATCCCCTTGGGGGTAGAATTTACTGAACACCCCAGCCCTATCCGTCCAGTGGTTTGGGCTATGTGTTGATAGATCACTATCGTTAGTCAGTCAGTCACCTTTGAGTTTTATATATTATATAGATGACAGTGAGCCTTGACTATAACAAATAAATGATGAAGCATCGAAATAGCGTTGAGATAACACTAAAGAAGAGATACAAGTCGTACGAGTTTTTACAAAATTAGTGCACGTTGCTGCAACTCCAAGTTAGTGAACCCTCCATTGTGTAGACAGGTGATACATTATATATAAGCCTCCACTGTGCACTTAAGAAGTTGAACGCGACACAGTGTACAGAAAGCTTTGCGCCTCAAAACTTTTAAGTGTGTTCTGAATTTCATGTCTAGATTTTCTTATATACTACTAAGGTTGGCATTACTAAGGTCTCGGTCGGCGTACCCTTGGTAAGATTTCGTTCGATCTTCATTCGTGGTATAATCGTTTTCTTATTCGGTGTTCGAGGCAATCATATTCGTGGATGCAGCATTTTTGAAATTTTACTGTGACCTATAAAGGCGCATCAGTATCCACTATATGTAGAACCGGAAAAAGGAGAAATCAAACATCATACATATGTATTTAAAAGAGTTGATACAAATGTTTGATGATTAATAGTTTTTTTTTAGATTATGCAAGGGATAAGAAAATAATTGACGACGGCAATAAAAGCATTACCGGGGAAGGAAGACGAAAAGGAGGAATGGCATTGGTATTATTTTATTTCAACCCGATCGTCTGTGTGTGTGTATGTGTGTGTTTAAAGATGTTATTAATCATGCCTATTGGGGTTTTTACGTCAAATTCAAGTTTAGATGTAATTAAAAAACCACATTATAACAAACTTATACATAGTAAAATGATAAAATAAAAATGTATGCCAAAAGTCCAACTTCCCTATAATATACTTTTATATAAATTTTATTATTCTTAAATTCAGAGCAGTTTCATGAAATATTTGTTCACCCATTGAATTTCGCCGGTTAATATTTATTTGTTCAAAGTGAACTTGCAAAGTTCTCAACTTCCTCCCACATGTATGTTATTTGCATAATATATTCCATTATAAACTTCTGCTCCAATCTTTTCCATCGGAAAAACATTACGAAATTGTTAAGTTGGTAATTCCAGTACTTAGACTTCTTGATAATCAGAATATTCATGTTATGTGTTTTTTTATTTAGATTACTGTTATATACTATACTAGGTCAAAACCTGGTAAACGCTGTTCTGCCTCACTCTTATCATTTAGGGATGTGAAAGATGTTGGCCGATTCTCATATCTTACCGATATGCACACAAAATTTCATGAGAATCGTTCCAGCCGTTTCGGAGGAGTATGGTAACACGAAAATTTTATATTATAGAGATATACTGCGATAGGATTTTACTTTTTCTGATCTTACTTATTCACAACGACAAATTATTAATAACGGAAACGACTTTCACTATTATTTTGAAATTTAGTACGCAGTGTTGGCAAAAAGACGTACAATCTAGGATTTTTAAAAATAACACAGAGCGTAGCAAATACAGGTACAACTATAAACGACAGAATTTAAAGATATACTACAATCTCTTACTAAAATTCGCTAGCGAGATAGATTGTTAAAGTTATTCAAGACTAAGTTGTTAGATGGCTAAGGTGACTGACCCAACATTTTTCTCTTTACCAAACCCAAGAATTTAATTTAAAACAAGCTGAAGACGTCAATTGGAAACAACATAAGGTCCCTAGAAGAAGGAAATAGTTAAAATGCAAACAATTTTTAATATTAGCCATATTTATTCATTACATAATAGAAAACAAAGAATTTTCATGCAAATATAATTTTTAATAAAACAACAACGCTTTGTGAAGCGAGCCCACTTAATGAGGTTACCTCGGGTAATGAAAATAAAAACACCGCTGTGCTTTGATAAAGTTCTATCAGTTTACTGGGCTTTATAAAAATAGAACCTTGGCACGGTAAACGTGGTTCAGTGGAGGGAGTCATGCTGTTAGAGATAAAAGTAGCAGAATAATTAATTTATAATTTTTCTGTTATCTATTTTAGCTTGAAAATAGTAAGAGAATAACTGCCCGATATACGCTACTTTTCTATAGGAATCATATTTTTATAGTATTTTATATGGCAGTGCATGGAAAGAAGCAGGTTGGATCATTATCATCATCACCAGCCCATATATGTTCCTACTGCTGGGACACAGGCCTCCTATGAGGGTTCAGGCAATAATCCACCACGCTGGCCAAGTGCGTCACCGTTTTGAGCAGTGGTGATGTTATCTACATGCGCAGATAAATTGAAAAATCAATTTATTTTCTTCACGCTCGCCCGGTCTCGAACCCCGACTTATCGATTTTGAAGTCCGAGGTTCTTACCACTGAGCCACCACTGCTTTTTTTTTGGTTGGCTAACTGATGTGAAGTGGTCATCACCAACCATTGACATTTTGTAACACTAGCGATGCGACACGTGTATGGTCTAATACAACAAAAAAGTCGCAATACTAGCCAACAATTAAATTTAATCCATGAATTATGGAATTTATCATTTGTGGGGTAAAATATTGTATTGTGAAGAACAAAATAGGTATTTTTTTATTTATCTGAATGTATTATGTCACAGGTATATTGCAACTATACTAGTGATATTACAATTAAACGGTACATTGTGTTGACAAACTACCGTTTAATTTGTGAATCGATTGTGACTTCATTTCTTACGGCCTAGTTTAGTAACATTGTAAACTCACGGGACCAACATAATTTACTATATAGTACTATAACGAAAAATAATATGCATGCTGGATATAATATGAATCATATTCTATCGACAGCTTGTTATTTCTCGAGTTAGAGTATAATTTTTTTTTTTTTTTTATGTCATAGCGGGCAGCTGAGCTGGTGGTTCGCCTGATGGTAAGCGATCACCACCGCCCATAAACATTCGCAAAGGTAGTACCTCTGTGAATGCGCTGCCCGCTTTTATGGGGTAAGGGAAAAGGAAAGGATTATCGACTGGAAAGAAGGAATGGACTAGGACGGGTGAGGAAAAGGAAACGGGCCTCCGGCTCCCCCACACACCGTACGAAACACAGTGGCATGCCACTATTTCACGCCGGTTTTCTGTGGGGGTGTGGTACTTCCCCGGTGCGAGCTGGCCCAATTCGTGCCGAAGCGTGCATAGTGTGCATAATCTAGCAGTTTAACAACCTTACAGCGACATCCTACTAATCCTACTTATTCCTACTAATATTATAAATGCGAAAGTTTGTAAGGATGTGTGTGTGTGTTTGTTGCTCTTTCACGCAAAAACTACTGAACCGATTGCAATGAAATTTGGTTTGTAGACAGCTAGACAACTGGAATAACATATAGGCAACTTTTTATCCCGATATTCCAACGGGATAGGGACTTGCGCGGGTGAAACCGCGGGGCGCAGCTAGTGTAACATAATTTGAAAGCCGAGGTCCTAAGATCCCTCAAAATGTGTTTACACATAGGATAGAGCAACATCATAATAAACATTCAAATAATAGATTTATCTATTCCTTGTAGACCAATTTTTGTTTATTACATTTTTGTCTTTATCGTACGAATCTATAAAAAAAATAAAATAAAAATAATAAAACTAATAAACTAATAACTTTTACTAATATTGTAAAACTGAAGAGTTTGTTTGTTTGAACGCTCTAATCTCAGGAACTATTGGTCCGATTTGAAAAATTATTTCAGTGTTAGACGGCCAATTTATAGAGGCTATATATGTACCACGGGCGAACCGGGGCGGACCGCTAGTAATTAATGTTTGCTTAAATCAATCATAAGGAATCATAGTCAACATTATAATCAATCGTGGCAATTATAAACATTTGGAATTGTTTTTAACTAGTCACCAATGAGTGCAACATTAAAATTAAAAATACTAAATGAATTATGATTATATGAAATACTTTCATCCCCTATAACAACAAGAGAAGTAACGATTAGAACTGTGACTGTAGAAATTCCCAATTAATTTCATTTCCTTTATAATCTGATACAAATGATACATATTTTATACGTTTATTTCATATGCAATTGAAATACCTACAAATCCTGACAATTACTATGTAATAAACCACATGCCTATCTTTAATGTTATCTAAACAATAAATATTATTACTAGTTTGTTCTCTGTTTTTTTGTAGACAACAGCATAAATCATTGGCCAATCTATTAAAGAGAAAGGGTCCGCTTGTGACGTCACGCGTCCCTTTTAACACGTCAAAAGCAGACGCCGAAGAAGGGTTTTTTCAGTCATCAAAATAATCGCGTTGGACACAAAATGGCCCATTTTTCCCGCGTGAGTGTCTCTGGTTGTGACGTAATGCGGTAATAGAGTGCTACGCGTTTGTCATAGCGATCGCACCTGTCTTGTGTTGTTTGGCTTATGTGGGAATGTGCAACCTCTAACGGTATATATCTATACCAATTATATACTTTATTGTATCTATATCAATAATATACATTGAATGAATGAAATTTATGAATGAAAGAAGAGTAATTATTCGTGTTTTCTATGAGATAGTGATAAAGAAAGGACAGGCGTTCGGTTCTTTCGATCTAAACTCTCGGTTACCACGAATATAAAGATTAAAAATAATTTATCAGAATACATAACACAATTGTAATATTGTATTGTTTCACCTTTACTTTCTAACAAAAAATGGTAAGTTCCATGCCCCCCATCATAATATATCCCATACCTCTGTATTGGGTGGTTTAGATATAAATAGGTTTCACTGATTTATTCGCTTTACGGAAAAGTGTGATCACCTTTCTGTGTCCTGTTCTGTCTGTATCTGATACTGATCGAAAGTTGTATTTTTAAATAATCAAAACAAAAATAAATCAGGTACGTAAATAGTTTCTAAGTGACATCCCTATATCCATTGTATAATCGCACTAGCAAAAGGATGAAATACGAAGAAAAACTCGCGCCTATCTAGCTCACTCATTCGCAAAGTTTAAAAGTTTATCATTCCCAAACGCCTCGAAAACTATGCTTTAGGGACGTCACCTTCCATAAAAGTTTTATGGCGTGGAAGAAAGGGGTTCGACTATCAAGAAAATACAGCCAAACTTTTTGTATTAACTTTTCTTTTATTTATATTTTATTTTACGTTACCTCCGAGTGCTGTGTTCAATTTAGCGTGGATAAATTATAGTCACGTATGGTTCGTTTTAGTTGTAGTGTTATGTTGTTAACAATGTTTACATTTCATGCAAAGAGAAAACGCAAGTCGACTGTCCTTCTTATTTTCATTCTAAAGGTGAGGGAAGCTGAGTTCAAATTAATTAAATAAAGAAGGATTGAGATGCTGTATATGCTTTTACAAATGATTTCATATTATAGATAAAAAAATGAGATGCAGATTAAATGTTGAGTATATTATAGTAGAATATATTGAATATATATGTAGAATGTATATGTATTTTTATTTGCCATTTTTGAGGCTAGCAATAGCTTCGGATGCTTATTAAATACCTAAACGATAATTAAAAATTTTCATCTAAAAGTGAAGTCCTGTGTCGCCTTCAGTGTTTTGGGGCAGGTGATATACATCTGTTTCACTGATCGAGTTTATTTATGGACAAGCAGGTGATCAGCGTTCTGTATCCTGACGGACCGATACATTTCTTTTTGCGTCCCCACCGGGAATCGAACCCAGGACTCGGTTTAAGGATTATAAATTTTCATCTATTTATAGAAATTATGCTTACTGATATGAGTCATTAATCAAGACACTATTATTATTAAAACCCAGACAAAGAACCACTTCAATATATATTATATATATCGACTAAAATAAATACATCCTACATAGAAACTGCCTCACATTCGCGCCACTAGTTCCGTACGAATGATTTATGTGGAAGATAAGTTGCGACAAATCAGGGTTGAACTTTGACATACATCTATTAACTATGTAGTGACAGGCCCTACGATTGGGCGCTATGTATAATGGAAATGGCCGAATTGAATTTAGATGTAACTCCGATTCTCTTTTATTGATCTTGTAACATCGAGATCTGTGTTGGATTTGCTTGTTATTTTTCGAATATAATATTTGCTTTAAATCAGTTATATGATCTGGGTGTCTGTATGCTCTTAGATCTTAAATTACGCGACAGATTTTGTGGGGTTTTTTAATAGATAGCGATTCAAGAGGAAGTTATATGTATATATCATGTATTATTGCATCCGTGCGAAGCCGGGAAAGGTCGCTTATACCATAATCATAATATAATTAATTGAATTCTTATTTAAGTATTTTTTAATAGCCTTCTAGGTATAGTTGTTTGCGTGGTTCAAGAACCAGTAAATATTGGGTGTGATCCAGGCGAACAAATAGAAAAATACGATGTTGGTCGGACAGCAGTAGAAGTCTCAAAAGCTACCGACTTTAATAATTTGAACCAACGAAATGTAAATGAAGTATCATCTGTCTCATCACACACAAAAGAATTACTATTAGTACTTACTTAAGATTGCGTTTTCTCAAATGAAATTCGGATGAATGATTTTTTGAAAGATTTATAAAACTTCCATTCCAATCCATTTGTAAAGGCGTAAGATCTGCAATGGACCTTATGCTTCTATAAACGATCATGGGCTGAGGTAGCGCTTACCATCACGCGACCCACCAGCTCCATTGCCGACTGTGACATAAAAAAAAAACTTTAATATAATAAGTATTAAAATCCGGGTTTTAAGCTTTAATACATATTTTTCTTAAGGTCCAAAAACTGTTAAGCGTATGTACATACGTACAAAATCTATTCCTTTCTAGTAATAAAGTTCATTCTGGCTGATTGTAAAAATTTAAATAGTTAAGCTTAATATCATAGAGAGAATTTTCAAATACTCCCCATTCGAAATTCCAGAAAATTCCATGAACACACTATCATTAGCATTCAAGAGATTTACAACTTTTCTAATATTAATAAACTTTATACGTAATAGTTTTGAACTAATACCGATTCATTCACATTCCATATTATATCATGAGCTTATTATCTTTATTCACAAAAACTGATGACCTACACTTAATAATATAAATTAATTCAAAATTTTCTTTTACTATTTCATACAACAAAATATGGTTATAACTAAATTAATGTATCCTCTAATTGTCATACGTCTTAGAAATTGAGTACAACAATAGTTTCTATCATGTTTTATATTATGTATGATGTGGTGTTACTCAAAAATATTTATTATATATGAATAATTAAGGTGATCCCATAAAAGGACTCGATACAAACAATTTAAAAGCAGTAAATAAGTTTACAGCTTTGATTTAGATCGGAAAATCACATCGCGTATAAAATTTTTATGATGATTTAAGTTTAAGGTACGAAGTAAATTTGGACTGTCTAATGACAGGGACAAAAGGATTTTTATGTCATTTCATCAGCATTTATAGCTTTAAAATTTTAATATGAAGCATAAAATTATTGAGATTGTTGGCTTCTGTACCAAGAGGGTAAAATGAGAACCTTTTACTGTATTTTATATATATTATGTATTGTGTTATTATTAAGACTTCGCTGTATGTGTTCGTTTGTATGTCTGTCTATCGGTTAGTAGGCTGAAGTACGTGTGTATGTCATAAACCAAGATAGTAAGACGGAGATGATGTATTCCATATATTTATGTTGCCGCAATAACAAATAATTAAAAAATGTTGACAAAGCAATGGTTGGCATGGCCGTAAATTCATTTTTTTTATTCAGTTGTTTTTTGTAAGTTTAGGATTTTTTGTAATGAACCTTTCGTTTTGGTAGTTCGACCCGCGCCTGATCGATTTTTTCTCATCGTCATATCTAACTGTTAAACTCGGGTATAAAGAAAAAAAAACTGTATATTGTTCTCCATTACGAAACAAGGAAATTTGTTTTGTAAAAGTAAAATCATAAAATTTGGCCAGTTATAAAGTTTACGGGGTCAAATGTCTCTGGAGGTTCATACAGTGTGTTCTTTCGCGTCCTTATTCTTACTTGTTATGAAATAAATATTGAAAGTTTGATAATATGTACGTATATAATATAATTATATTAATTTGGTATTGAGTGATTGATAGATTTCGCTTTAGAAGTCTTCATTTGAATGTCAAATATAAATTTAAAAGTAAGAAAAATACAGAAGGTGTTTATGTTTCTAAATGTCATGAAATATATTGTTATAGATATGATTTATTTCAAATCCAAGTCACTTGGTGTTTAGTTATAGGGAAATCTATAAGGCTACTTATTGTATATTTATATCTTAGAGAGAGAAAAAATATAAGGTTAAGTCATACGAACACTAATTCATAAAACTTCGAAATAGTTTATTTTGCAATAATTATATTAAGGTAAAAACGTCGTGTCAATCAAGTAATAGGTTCTCGTCGTATGAGCAATTTTTATACATTATGTATGTATTATTTTTCATTTAAAAATGCGTTGAAATTTTCCAGAATTTTTCCGCCCCAAAGGTGATTCAAGGAGACATGCTTTCGCAAAGTATTTATCACGCCACTTGAGAACAACTTTTCGCGAATTAGAAACAAAAGAACTCTCTGTAGATTATATTCATTATACATATTACTTACAGCATCATAAAGTTTTTTACTATAGATCTGAATTCTAGAGAATATAGTCGAAACATATTGCTGATATAATTACATTATCTCAACCCTCAACTATCAGCCAAAGAGTGCTGACACTCTCACATTTACACATGTATTACTTAATATTAAATAATAACTAGGTCAGTTATTATTTAATATGAAGTAATACAACAAATTACATTTTATTGTACAAAAATGCAGCACAACGGATACGATACACGAGGCGGTCTTAACATTATTAAACCATCTCTATCGCGCAACAACATACGAAAGAAACATTATATCCATCTCATTTTATTATAATTAGTGCTACATCCAAATATATTACAAAAATAGCTACAATAGAAGCGTAATTCTATGATCTTTGCAAAGCTATTCATATAGCCTTCTTTACATTGAAGCTTATAGAAATTGATCTATCCTCACATACATTTACTGCACACATGGGAAACCATAATAATATTAAAAGGAAATACACAGCTCTAGAATACCCGGTAGACCGGGGCAAGCCCGGACAATCCCTATTGTTGTTTTGATTAAATTTCAACAACATGCATACTGGTCTTTTTGCGCAACGCCCGAATTCAAGCCGGCAAAAATATTATCATGCAAAAAAAATTTCAAAGGGTATTGTGATTTTTTCTGACCCTGCTTGATAAAGTGTCTAGTTTTTTGTATGGAGGATAGTGTTTCAAAGTTCTCGTAACGATCGAAGCTAATTACCTCATATTGTTCCAATACCTATAAAAAAGAGTTAAATATTACAATACTGAGAAATTTTGAAATATTGTAATCATTGAAATAATGTTTCGTATTGGTTGTGATGGTTCTTAATCATCTCAATAGATGGCGTGGGGTGCCCCTTAGGCACATGAAACCGAAAGAGTAGAAGAAATTCGATTACTGTGGCAGGATCACGGGTGGCCGAGAGGCTAGGCGTTGCTACGGTTAGGCAAGATACGCAGGTTCGAATCCTGCCTCGTGATCAAATTTTTTCTATTCTTTCAAAATAAATTAAATAATAATAAATACGAAAATCCATTTGAGATTCGTAGAATAAATTGTATGAGCGAAATAAAACATTATTTCTCATATTATTACCAAATTTATAAACAATCTTAAGAGTCCGTAATATGAAATAGTAGACTATCAAATCCCTTAGATACATATTTCTGGTACATTGTATTTGTAAATGTGTGTATGTGTGAGTACGCACTAATTTATATCGTTTTATAAATAATTATTCCATTTTATCGCACCCAATTTAATATAATTACATATTATAAAAGCTTGTTTTTATATAACATAGCTGTAGTACATAGGAACTATCGATAAACACATTAAAGACAATCACGCAGAAAGTTAGATCTGAAAACTTGCTAATGCTGTTTAAAATCGTTTTAGCACCTGATAGCTGTTAATGCTACTTTTACGATAATCTAGTCCAAGCTTTTCTTGAATTTTGTTGTTTGAAATAACGGGAAAACAACTACTTCGAGAAAACTAATTTAATATTTATTAATTATTAGCTGCGTCACGCGGTTTCACCCGCGTAAGTCCGTATCCCGTAGGAATATCGGGATAAAAAGTTGCCTATATGTTATTCCAGTTGTCCAACTGACTACGTACCAAATTTCATTGCAATCGGTTAAGTAGTTTTTGCGTGAAAAAGCAATAAATGCACACACATCCTTACAAACTTTCGCATTTATAATATTAGTAGGATAGTAGGATATATAATTCTTATTTTACATTGAATATAGCTTTATTAATATGAAACTATTAATTTGATTTTTACTATTAATTTGGCGGTTTAACTTCTTGTTGAACAATTATTATTATTTACTTAGCTGCTATGCAATGGTATTTCATCAAGTAAATTGCGTATCTTTGCTGTGGTTTTTTATTAGCTTATATTTTTATATTATCTTAAATACTCACTCTAGCGCGTATTGTGTGGGAACAAAATGATCGTTGGACACCTTATAATATGTCTTAAACTATTTTACGATTAGATGATACGGTTTTCTAAATCATTGATTAATGTTACAGATACGGAATGGATTTTGGTTTTAAAATAAACTTTATTGATAAACAGGTACATGGTGCCCCAGTTACGTCGGCAACAATATACTGTAATTGTTACTTAACCCAATATAACATTCAACATAATACTTAATAATTCCATATTAACTACACGGAGTTAAAAACGTTTTGCGCCGTAACGCTTGACTGAACGGTTTTGTCCCTGAATGTTGCGCGAAGATTTCCAAACACTTTCTTAATCTAAAACTGATTGACTATAAATGGTTCGCCTAACTGAATCTTGGAACACAGACAACATGAAGTTGATCATAGCTCTTGGCTTGCTCTGCCTCGCGGCAGTGTATGCGAGGGAGATAGGCGATGACGGCAAAGATCTCGTAGCAGCTGCCAGTGGAAAGGGCCATCACCACGAAGAAGGGGGTGGCAAGGAACATCACGGTCATCACCACCATGAGCACGGCGAAAAGGGACACAAGGGACACAAAGGACACCACCACCACCACAAAGGTGAACACGGTGATTACGGGAAGCATCATCACGCCGGACACCATCATGAACATGGCGGTGATCACAAGAAGCACTGGGACGAGCACGACCATCACGGTCATCACCATGAGCATGGCCACCACCACAAGGGAGGCAAGCACGGTCACAAGAAGCACCACGACAAGGGCGAAGAAACCGACGGCTACCACAAGAAGTACCACAAGGACACCTTCCACAAGGACCACCACTTCTACGATGACCACCACGATGAAGGCAAGCACCATAAGCACGGCCATCACCACGGACATCACGATAAGCACGGAGGTCATCACAAAAAGGGCGGCCATCACGACAGTGGTCACCATGAGCACCATCATGGCAAGCACGGTCATCACGATAAGCATCATCATGATGAAGACCATCACGGTCACAAGGGCCACCACGGTCATGAGGAACATCATCACGGTCACCATGACCACGGCAAGAAGGGCGGCCACAAAGATCATAAGGAGTGGGGCTTCCATCACGGAAAGCACTGAATCAAACTGTGATATTATTAATAGGGTAATATTATGTTTAAATAAGTGTTTAATGCGAAAAATTCCGAATATAACATAAAGGTTTCAATATCGTGCCAATTTCAGATATTGAAACGCTTTATTTTATTTTTCGCTATTGTAAAACGTATTATTAACTGTTATTTGTTACGGGTTTTGTTACTTTTATAAATGTGAATATTTAAAATATTGCCGTTTCATTTATTTTTACCCTTTGTTGAATAATACAGTAAAATATTTTCACAAACACATAATTAAAACAAATCATTTTTTACTACCATAGCGCTACAAAATAATAAACTTGAATATTACTCTTCATTATGCATACAATGCTAGTTATTGTGATAGGGATGTGAAAATATATCAAATACCTGTAAATTTATGCTATCTTTGTTTACATAACTCTAAGGCCAGAATAAAATCACATTCTACTATTGGTCTTAGCAGATAGCAGAAGATAAATATTTAGATTTTAGTAGCACGATGGGATTTAAATATAGAAAATACATCTAAACCTACTAATAAATAATTATCTATATAAAATTAGATCGTATTATCTTAGCAAGTACATTTGGTGATTTTAACTTTAAACTTAAAGGTTTACAAACATATCATTTCAAAAAAAACCTGATTTATATAAATATTTGTTTAAACTATAATCGATAGCAGAGACAAATAAATCAATCCACTTTACTAGTTTCACTTTATTTAATACTGGCTACGTCCCGCGGTTTTACCTGCATTATTCAACTGTATAACATCAATAGCATTTTTCGATAAATGGGCTATCTAACACGCGAAGAAATTGTTAAAATCGAGTCATTAGTTCCTGAAATTAGCGCGTCCAAACAAACAAAGAAATAAGTAAATAATAATAATTAAGATAAATAAAATAACTTAATACATATTATATTGATATTAGAATAGGTATAATACAGTTACCACCATCAAATTATCAACGAAATCATACAAAAAACCTACATTATCATGTCTACTTACATTTTCATCTCCATCTAAGTACACTGATACAATAAAAGGGGAAAAATTCAATTGTTAGTGAAATTATTTGTTATGAAACTCAAAAACCACATTTCCCATTTGCAAGATTATTTCTTTCCAAGACACCACATGTTCACTGGGATAATATTGAAGCTTACAGTATTCCTAAGTGACCCTGTGGCATGTTTAGTGAACTTAAATAAAAATCATAAAAATAAACTATCGTAGTTTTAAACATACATTACTTAAAGTGATAAAATTATTTTATTCCTAAACGTTCTTTAACTAAAATGTCGGTACAATTTGAAAACACTATAAAGAGGAAAGTTTAGTATTTTTGTATGTTTTTACGCAAAAACAGCTGGACAATTGTGAAAGAATTTTTGAAATCGGTGTTTCTAATTAGAAAGCTGCATCTTTACTGAGTAACGTGCGCTATATATTAGTTACATACAGGCAAAGCCTGGGCGAACAGCTAGTGAATAAAGCAATGTCTTCCGACGCGTTTCTGTTAGCGTACACAAAAACTATTACATCGATTTTCATTCTGTTTTCACCAATGGATAGCGTGGTTCAGAAAGAAGGTTTTAATAATTAAAAGGTTTCGTACTAAAACCATATAGACTTGTGAACATGTTGCAAAGCGGAAGGAGAGCTAGTTTATTATATTATTTTTTACGAATATTCCGAATTCTCTAGAGAGACTCGATTTGCTGCGTTAAAACTCTGTCAAAAATATTAAATTTCTAAAAGTATGACACTCGGATAAAATCAAACACATGTGAACCATTGGTACCTCTAACAAGAGCCATAGATCTTACTCACACGATTCAGAACGTGCTAAAAACTTCAGAAGAAAAACAACACGTTACATGGCCCGGTCTATGCTAACATCCTGTAGAACCAACATTACAAAGTTACTCCAACTATCCAGTTCCAAACTGCTACTGTTTGACCCAACTTCGGTGATGTACTAGTATAACTTGAACTATCCACATTAATAACTAAATTGTTAGACTGTGGTGAATAGAAAGCGGAACTCTGGTTATAAATTTCGGTTGAGTTATTCCTGATGGATTTTGTTTGGTCTTCGCTTGGTTGCTGGAGACTTTATTAGTACTCTAATTAACAAGAGTTTTTTTTTAATATAATGTTAAGATACGAGGGGAATAAACTATAAAGAGGTTTTAAATTTAAAATGGATTGAATATTATAATTTACATGATGATAAAAGGAAACTGAAGCTCTCATTCTGCCTGTTAAGTTTTAATTCTAAACTGCTCAAGACAAAGATAGTATTATATATAAACTAATAAATAAATACTGGAATAAAACTTCAGATGTATTTTAACGTGAAAAAATACATTTGTAAGACCGTATAGAGAGCTCCATAGATAAAACGTATCAAATAATTTGAAGAGGATGCGAGCGGAACCGCATTCTTTTCATAAAAGTCACCTTATATAATATAATGACTCACCTTAGAAATATAAAATTTATTTTGTGACATTAAAAATATAAAATAAAAAACTTACGGTTTGCGAACAGAAAAATAACTGAAATTTAATTACTCTAATTCACTGAACATAGCGACATTGTAGAAAAAACACATCAAAGTAAAACCCAGTATTGTGAATAGCGTTTACAAATGCTTTCTTCATCAAAATCAATCGGCTATAAAAGACTAGATCTACACAGTTCAAGCATACAGACATCAAACAACAACATGAAGTTACTTGTTGCCTTTGGCTTACTCTGCCTTGTGGCAGCAGTATATTCCATCGAATTAGCTGATGATGGGAAGGACCTCGTAGCTGCAGCTAGCGGAAAAGGTCATCACCATGAAGAGGGAGGTGGAAAGGAACATCATGGACACCATCACCATGAACATGGCCACAAAGGACATAAGGGACATAAAGGTCATCACCATCACCACAAAGGCGACCATAGCGATCATGGTAAACACCATCATGGCGGACACCATCACGAACACGGCGGTGATCACAAGAAGCACTGGGACGAGCACGATGATCACGGTCATCACCACGAACATGGTCACCATCATAAGGGTGAGAAACACGGCCACCATGAACACCACGATAAGGGAGAGAAAACCGATGGCTACCACAAGAAATACCACAAAGACACATTCCATAAGGACCACCACTTCTATGACGGCAATCATGATGAAGGCAAGCACCACAAGCATGGTCACCATCACGGACACCACGAGCATCATGATGGCGGCCACAAGAAGGGTCATCATCACCATAGCGGCCATCACGGCCATCACCATGACAAGCACGGCCATCACGACAAGCATCACCACGATGAAGACCATCACGGTCATAAAGGTCATCACGGTCATCATGAGCATCATCATCATCATGATGACCACGGTAAGAAGGGCGGTCATGATGGGCATAAACATTGGGGCTTCCATCATGGTGGGAAACACTGATGTATTAAAAATTTGTAAGGTTTGGTACATGTGTTAGTTAATTTTATTGTTATTGTCACTAGATAATCTGGTCCATAGTCTATAGGTCATACAAAACCATTGATCTGTATCTTTGTGTATTGGAAATAATAAGATTACACTGTATTATTGCGGGCGATTGATCATCGCCATTTTTACATACAATGACGTAGCATTGAATATCACATTTCTGTATATTATCTAGCTAAGCAATTATTATAGTTTTTTACATCGTTTGTATCGGTTTTATATAAAATTAAAAAAATATTCAACATAATTTTCATTGTCTTCATCAGAAACCCTCTGAAAAGTTGCTCTCCTACTAACATAACAGTTCACTTCTTATATATAAAAAAAATCGACAACGCTTATAAATGAGCAATGACCACCTAGAAAAAACTTCACTTAAAGGTACTAAGGGTTTAAAATACCAGGTCAACCAATGAGATAAACACATCATTTCATCATCATCAAACATCTTTGTTTGAATAGGCCAATTGACAAGATGACATACTTTTTATCATTTCAAGATTACATATTATTCAACTTTCCAAAATATTATCATTATAGGTATGTACCCATATATGTACCCGATCAAAGAATGGTCTCTATGGGGATAAATTGAGTTAAGTATTGGCATTAGTGACCTAAATGAGGCGAACTGTGGAGTCAAACGGATACGCTCCAACTAACGTGACGTCACTGGGAACATTCCTACGAAAGAGTATTGTGATTGGAATCAACAAGTGAGAAGATACAGCAGAATAATTATTCTCATTTTTGAATACATATTATAATACTGATCATGATACGGGTTATCTGAAGCTCAGAATTATGGCAGAAATGTTATGGATATATTATGGTAAACGGTTGGATTTTTTAATATATGAATATTCTAGAAAACAATTGTCAATATCAAAAACAAAGTATAACCAATAGTGAGAAACATTTAATGTTAGGTCCATAATTATTTTTTATTGATTTAATTCTAAAAACTTAGTAAATTACTTCTGTTTGTAGGACAAACAAATATTTCATTTCTTTTACAATGGCACTTGTTTTACGGACAAGACACCGGAATAATTTATTTATTTATTTTAAAGAAATTTTGAAACCAAATCGCTTACGCTTATAACTTACGCAACCGTTTTTCTTGTAAAGTATGTCTTGAATGAAGCGTTTTAATAACTTTAAACTTTACCGTTTCAATACACAGTACCTATTTCTTCACTCTATTATAAAAAAATAAATATCTCTCTGGCCACTGCAATAATATGTTTCATTTAATTGAATGTATTTAATGAAATTAATTTTTATTTTATTGTTACGCCAACTAAAATGAAGGATAGCTTCAAAATAAGTATAAGACAACTTCGTACGTAAATAATGCGCGTACTAATCATCTTATTTATAAACAGCTGTTGTTTTATTATTGGATATTATTATTTAGCCGCTCTTCACGGGTCAAGCGTCGCGCAATATTTCATTGTTAAACAAATTGGAAAAACAAAACGTGATTTTATTAAAATTTTGTATAAACAATTTTAATAAAATCATCGTTTTGCATTAAGTATATATATACATATTAACTAGCTGCGCCCCGCGGTTTCATCCGCGTAAGTCCGTATTCCGTAGGAATATCGGGACAAAAAGTTGCCTATATGTTATTCCAGTTGTCCAGCTGTCTACGTACCAAATTTCAATGCAATCGGTACTGTAGTTTTTGCGTGAAAGAGCAACAAACACACACACATCCTTACAAACTTTCGCATTTATAATATTAAGTAAGTATGATATGATTAGTAGAATATTCTGTATTAAGTAAAATTATACATATATTTAGTATAAATATTTGTAGATAAGTATCAATGGTGATTGAAAAGAGATATTTAAACTGGTTACAGTTACAAATAGTTTGCAAAGATCGAATTATGAATGCTAAGATTTGCACTATTGCTTGCGGAATACACAGCCTTGACCGTAACTCTCGTGGTGGTCAATGTACCGTAAAATTGTTTGGTAAATATTAATTTATCGTCAAGTGCCATTGTATGTGAATTCGATAACGGTATTACACAAACCATACAGTCGATAGCGATTGACCAATTCGGGTTTCTTGAACCTGCAACGAATGAGAGATAGGAAACCAAAAGTTAATAGTATAGTGTGGCTCTGTGTCAAAGGTTTTCAATTGTGAAAAATGTAATCGTGTATTTGTAGATAACGAATCAATCAATATATACATTTTCTTAATATCATTGCACAGTTGACTACACTAATATTACGAAGACATAAATACAAATTCTTCCGTATTTTTGTTTTTTTGTAATGGATAAATTCAAAAACTACTGGACCGATTGTAAAAATTCTTTCACCATTAGAAAGCTGCAAGACTTCACTGAATGACATAGACTATGTCATAGGCTATATAATATGTACCATGGGCAAAGCCGGGGAGAACAGCTATTTTTCGATAAAGCGATTATGTCGCAATGGTATTTATGGTTGTTTTATTTTTAGCAGTTATGTTATTTAAGATATTCATAATAGTTAAGTTACTGTTCTTCTTATCTTCAGTTCATTAATTTTATTATCGTGGATTCTTGAGTCGTGACGAAGAGCTATTTCCCTTTCTAACTGTACCTGAAATTTTGTGTATCTTGTTGGTAATGGTGATGATAATTTCATGTGGTTTTATGTTGTTAACCTACTTAATTTTAACGTTCAATCGGTAAAATGCAGTTATTTCAATATAGCAGACAGTACAAGTTTAGATGTATGGCTGTTAACATACAGTTTCAATCAAGCCACTTGCTTATAGCTTTTATAATATAAGATGATTTTCTCCGTAGTTCAACAAAAGGCTACTTCCCACAATATTGGGTTCATAAAATAGTTGATTATACACGACACTTATGACGCGGCTGCGCGGGGGCAATATGTTGATTCGTTTATTAGACAATTTTATTAGTGATGTGTTGAAGCATTAATTCGGTGATATAAATGATAAGTTAATTAAAAAAAAGACAATGTGATGGAAGCTTTATATGCAATCCAATAAATTAGTTACATTTGTTACTATCTTACAGTTATGAAAAAGAAAACAGATTAATTCTATCGCGCTACATATTTTATTATATCAATGGTTTATATCAATTAATTTACAACATATTATTGTGGACTAGCTTTCCGACCGCGACTTCGCCCGCGTGAAATTCGGTTATATCGCTTTCAACTCCTTCTACCCCCTTTCGCGATAAAAATCATCCTATATCCTTTCCCAAGTTTAGTTCTACCTTCATACCAAATTATATCAAAATTGGTTCAGTGGTTTAGGCGTGAAAGCGTAACAGACAGACTTTCCATTTATAATACACAGAGTTACTTTCGCATTTATAATATTAGTAGGGATATCCTTCCTCGATAAATGGACTATCTATCTAATACTGTTTTTTTTTTAGTCGAACCAGGGATTTTCTATATTTAAGCACCGACGCAAAAAGAGGGGTTATAGTGCTATTAATTACTCTACTTTATTAATAATTAATAGTAAATTAAATGATAATCATTTAACCTTCATTTATAACGCAGCAAGCGGCGACTATGACTAAAACTAAAATTATCGTTACGATTTTCATCGGACTTCAAAAAAAGGAGTAGGTTATCATTGTCGATTCAATTCTTTCGTGTTTGTTACCTCATTCATCACTTTTAACAGGGTGAATCGATTTTCATGATATTTTTTTTATTTAAAAGTCGTTGCCTTCCATGTGGTACAATTTGAAATTGGTCTCGTTCTGACGATTTGAAGGCGGTTTAGTTTTTTCTTAAAAATAATTGTCTTTTAAAATTTTTATGTCATTTTCGATTCTGCTACCTAGTTTTTAAAATAGAAAATACAATGACGCAGCGAAATGCAGCCGATTTGAAGTTCACTGACCCTTAGAGAATCTTGGCAAGCACGTCTCGTGTCAGTCAATTGTATCGTAAGTCACATTTGTATCTTCATTGGGATACCGAAAGTTATGTATAATCCGGACTAGCTGCGTCCCGCAGTTAAGGCTGCGTAAATGAGATTATCCTTTGAATCCCAATGTACCTATGGGAATATTGCATGGAAAGTTACTTAAGTTATTTCTCATTACTAGCTATGTGCCAATGAAAGTACCGTCAAAATCGGTTTAGCCATGCCAGAGATCAGGCGGAACAAAAAGACAGACAGACAAAAATTGTAAAAAAAGTTATATTGGTATAGGTATTTACGGTATGTATATTCATGTAATGTAACTATAAAGGGTTATTTCAATATTACAAACATACACTCCACTTTTATTTATATGTATAGACTAGTCGCTCGCGTTGTGTGGGGATAGAGAAGAAAGTTTACCTCTATTAAATAATATTTGTATATAATAATATCAAACTACTAAATATATTTATGCTCCAATATATGGAATTTATATACTACTTAATATTTTGAATCTTTCCCAAAAGCTCACTTATTTATTAAATTATTTATCTTTCTTATATTCCGAGTTAGTAATGGATTGATTACTCTTAACTACCAATGTATCAATGCATTTTAATACGATAACTTTCTCCAACAACATTCCAATTAAATTATATAAAAAACGATTGATTGATAATACCTACTTAATTGTCTCACTTACTCTTATACACAGTATCCTTCCGTATAATAATTCAAATTATTTAATCCTGACGATCTTTAATTAATTATTGTATTGTCACCGATCTTTAATAAATATTCAAATTGAAAAATTTGTTTCGAAAGAATAGAAAAAAAAATTATCACGAGGCGGGATTCGAACCCGCGTTTTTTTTTGTGCCTCTCGGCCACCCGTGATCAAATTTTTTCTATTCTTTCAAAATTTCTCATTTATAAAGCATTTCAATGCTATAAAACTAAAAATTAAAATTAATTTATTTCATTTAAATTAGGTCAAAATCCAGTCTAAATGAGACGGCTATGCAGACACAGATGTAGCTTATAAAAGTGTGTTAAAAAGAAATAACGCTGTTATAAATCGTCCCTTTCTATTCACATTCTACATAAGGCAATATGTCAATGATCGCTGACAATGGCTCGCAGCAATACAAATACATAGGTGTATGTACATTGCTTTCCAATATAACGGAACCCACTATAAGAGGTAAGTCTATAGAATTTAAGTGTGTTAATCTAAGCGGCGCATTCATAAAGCACTCACAAAATGAGGTTGAATCAGGTGTCAATTAACGTTGTTAATTTTCGTTGGGAAATAATGAGTAGTTTTTTTTTTTATTTCACCATCGGCAATGGAGCTGGTGGTTCTCCTGGTGGTAACGTCGTTTCCAGACCTTACCACTCTCCAAATGGATTGCCGACTTAAGACTTATTAAGATTACCGACAAAAGGATTGATTAGAGGAATAAAGGAAAGAAATGGGAAGAGTAAGGAAAGGGATATGGGCCTCCAGTTCGCCAATTTTTAAGGAAATAAGGTATGCCTTTAGCACTATATGTTTTGGATACATTCGGTACAAAGTTCTGTAAATTTTTTCGCGAAAACAAATCTTAAAGTAACTTTTTTTTATGTCCGCAATGGAGCTGGTGGGTCGCCTGATGGTAAGCGCTACCACCGCCCATGAAGATTAGGAGCGGCGTAAGGTAAATTGTAGAAATTAACCCTCTGCAAATGGATTGCCGACTTACTATTAATTAATTAACGAGCTGTAAGTAGTGCAAAAAACCTACATTTTCATTTATCATAATACATTATAGATTCATAATGAATATCAAAATGCTAAAATTTCAAAAACCAATATGACTTTATTGAATATTATCATTCGGTTAGTACACAGTACATGCAATGCAGTTAAATTAATTGTAATTACACACAGGAACCATTTTCACATCATAATCAGCTGGTCATTGGTAAACACCTGTTTATTGGTCAATATTCCATAATAATTAATTGCCTTTGATAGAATATGAGATATTTGTACGTTGTTTTAAAACTAAGCTTAGCATAAAAAAATCATATTTTATATTAAAATTAGTTGTCTATATGAAATAAATGTCTACCTGGGCGAAGCTAGGGCGAGTAGGTTGTTGATAATAAGTATATGATATTGAATGTATTTGTATTAATATAAATAAATAATTCTATAAAAGTATTGTATTATGATACAATAAAATAACTTAACCGTTTTTAACTAGCTTATAATTGTAAAGAAGTGTTGGTTAACTAATAAACAAACAAATTTCAGGTCCCTTAATCCATCTAAATACAACTGAACATCATCATAAAACATACAATAATTGTTAGCAAATTTAGCAATAATCCAAAAGACAATGTAACCTTAACGCATCGAGTCTAATATTGAGCAAGAAATCGACACAATATAGTCAACAATTTCAAAGCTTTTTATTAACAAATCCCTATAATATTGGCTTCAACCTCAACCATACATCGTTGTCTATAACACATGCGAAGTTATAATCCACCACATGTAGTTTCTCAGGAGTAGCTTCACATGGTTCAATATTAAAGTTCTTCAGAATAATGTTGGCCACTTTTTGAATAATATCCAGCGCCAATTCTTCGCCTGGAAGTAAAATTTTCAATAAATTTGACTGGAATTTTACAAACAGGAAAGGCAGTTTGTTTATTGATGTTTTCCTATTTAAAGTACTGTTGGATGTGAAAAGAAAGTGGATTTCTTTCGTAACTTCAACAGCCATATTAAACGACAATTATGATTATCGTAGAAACAACATTTGCAGGTATGTACCTAATTACCTTATCTGTTCATCTATATCGTTATAAAAATAGGGAACAATCGCATCAGTGCGTTTTCATATTAGATTTTCACTTGTAAAGTGATAACAAATTATTCAACACAATTTTAGGATAGTTTGTACGTTTCTCACATAGAAAGTATCCTAAAATTGTTGTAATTATAACGGTATTTACGTCATGCACTTTGAGTTATCATACCTATTACTTTTGCAAGTGAACTCAGGTACTATATTAAACTAGCTGCGCCCCACGGTTTCACCCGCGTAAGTCTGTATCCCGTAGGAATATCAGGATAAAAAGTTGCCTATGTGTATTCATTTTGTCCAGCTATCTATGTGCCAAATTTTATTGCAATCGGTTTAGTAGTTTTTGCTTGAAAGGGCAACAAACATATCATCATACACACATCCTCACAAACTTTCGCATTTATGATGTTAGTAGGAAGCAGGATAGGACGTTCAGAACATTTTGTGATTGACAAACATAACAGTACATATTATTAAGAAATACAGTTTTTCTTTACATGTAATCCTATCCAATCCTTTATGGAAAGGTTGTTTGATCATCATCTAGAAACTAGAACTTGTTTGTTGCAACATCTTAGAACATAAAATATTATAAGGTACAAATTGCAAACAAAAATTATTAGGTTTCAATAGCTACAGAATTAAAAAAAAAATTAAAACGTGGGGGCATATATACAAAAACTTGTTTAAACCGATTTTCAAATTGGAAGAGTATTCAAATTATAAGAGTATGTGTTCATTGGCATTCGTTTTGTGTTGCTAAATTTCCTCCTTTGTGAAAAAATAACGTTTAATTATAATTTAGTGATGCGTTCTAATGTCCACCATGATCTTAAGGAAATAGAGGAAAAACTTAATGTTATTTTAATAAAATCTAAGTCAGTTTTAATTCACTTCCCGATTTCCAGTGTAATTTAAATATTGTATATATTTACTCCTTGCTGGGTTCAATTTGTTCTAATTGACTATGTAGTATCACATCATTCGAATCGAAATTCATCTTGGATCAAGCCTGTCGTATAATTACAATAGAACTTTAATTCAAGTTAGTTCGTTTAATTGAACAATAATTAGATGATTTATGATTGATTATGATTTGATGATAGCGTCTAGTAGGGCATGTAAATTCATTTGAATAGTAAAATGCCATACATTTAGCAGAATATAATAGGTACGTATCTACTTTTTTGCTTTTGAGTGTTATGGTGTTGAAGTAGGTTTAATTATTTTCCAATAAATTTATAATAAATCCTAATTTTTAGCTAGTTATCTACTCACCAATACATTTTCTTGGTCCTAAACCAAAAGGCAAAAAGGTTGAAGATTCTTCAATAGTGTTGAACCTTTCTGGTTTGAAAGCGATCCCTTCTTTAAAATTGTTTTCATCCTTATGAATAGCTTCTATAGGTACGGTTAAAGTCACTCCTTTATCAACCAGAAACTCGTTTTTAGTAAACGTGTACATCTTCATACATTTGCGACTAATTACTGAGTATGGTGGATGAAGTCTTAAAGTCTCTTTGATAGCTGCATTTAAATCGGTGGTATTTTTTCTAGCATTTTCTTGAATTTGTGGATGCTTAGCTAATTCAAACATGAGAGATATCAAAACTTTCAAGCACGGCGAATATCCCTCGCTTATAAATAAAGACAATATTGAGAAAGCGTCGTCTTCCGTTGACTCTTTATTCAGTTTTGTTTTGGAATTTCTATCTTCATACGGGAAAATCATTTCAGCTTTTCTTACGTCGTTGTATATTTTTGTGTCTTTGAGCACATTCCGATATTTATTGTGCAGTTTTGCAAACGGTGTTTTCAAATTCAACAGAACGTATACAGATGGAAATATGTTTTTCAAATAGCTCTTCAGTTTATCCTGCCATGTACGCTGTTCAAACTCCTTTCTCAAACATGTAATAATAGATCCTTCAACATTATTACCGATGAGTAAATCTTTAAAAACAATATCCAATAACTCAGACAATAACTGTTGAACGTTCGTATCTCCATTGATTCCGGACAAACAGTCATGTAAGCCGTCTTGGGTATCTAAACGCTTATTCAATATTGATTCCAATCTGCTACGGAGTAGAGTCCACTTTTCACCTTCAGCGTAAAACAAATTGTTTCGTAAACAAACATCCCTGGATTTGTCCAGCCCGAGGCCTCGGCAATGGAAATTCGAGAAATCCGTTGATAGAATTTTCCTTACTGCATCTGGGTCCTTTACAATCAAATCTGGGATTCTGCTTTTGATACAACCCACAAACTTGTCTTCGGGATACAGGCTGTATAGATGATTCACTTCGGAAGTTGTGCTCCTTATCCCGAGAACCCTATGGTAATCGCTTCCGAAGAAAGGGAGCGACATTTTGTACGGCACATGTCGTATATACCAATAGCTGAAGAACTTCGTCACATAATCGAATATCAACGCAAATATTAATACGAGAAGAATGAATAAGTTTAAGAGGAAACTTTCGAAAAACATTGCGTACGAGCTTGTCTGTAATTCGATGGGAACTGAGTGAAGATTCAACGTCAGTGGGTCATAACGGTTCAAAGAGGCTGTACTCTTGTACAGGTACTTTATTCAAAAACGAATACGATGCACACTAATTTCGCTCTTACTGGTTGACAATAAGAGTGAAATGCGTTTACCTCGATAATAATTGACTTAATATTTGTGCGTGTTCGGTTAAATGGTAATGGCAGTGAACCCACTCTTTAACTCTGTTTATCTATATAATTTATTTCTTATAACCTGTTTAATTGCAACGTGTAACTTAATTCCTATACTCTCAATTTTAAAACAACTTTAACTTAATAAGCATTGATACAAATTACGAATCTCATTTTCATAAATTGTTATCTAATATATAAAATTCCCGTGTCACCGTTTTTCGTTGCCTTACTCCTCCGAAACGGCTTGACCGATTTTGATGAAATTTTTTGTGCTTATCGGGTAGGTCTGAGAATCAGACAACATTTATTTTTTATAACCCTAAATGATAAGAATAAAGCAGAACAGCGTTTGCCGGGTCAGCTAGTGTTTTATAAATATTGAAGACTAGCTGTTGCCAGCAAATTCGCTCTCGCAAATAATGGCCAAAGGATTATCAAAACGCTTACTTAACCGACGCCTACATTATAGTGACTATCTGCATGAAAAATTTCAGCATGATTAATCGGGTAGTTTGATGACACAGTCCGTCAGTCACCTTTGCGTTTTATATAATACTAACTGCGCCCTGCGCTTTCACCCGCGTAATACCGTATTCCGTAGGAATATCGGGATTAAAAGTTGCCTATATGTTTCGGTTGTCCAGGTGTCTACATACCAAATTTCATTGCAATCGGTTCAGTAGTTTTTGCACGAAAGAGCAACAAACACACACACATCCTTACAAACTTTCGCATTTATAATATTAGTAGGATAGGATTAGTAGGATTAAAGAAGATACAGATCCTAAAACGTTTTGTCAATTTTCAAAATATTTAATGCAAGCTTTATAATGCATATTTAATTTTAATGTCATGAACGTTATAGTCATGATTCCTTACAATATTTGAAAGTGAATTTAAAATTTAGTAACGCCTTTTGGTTTTAGAAGGCAATGTCGCTGCAGCAAACATTGTACTACTATTTAAGGATACAAGACTTTTTAACCGACATTATTTACGTAAATATTATACGTCCGAATATCCTCAACTTATAGCAGTATAGTATTATGTTATCTGTGGTATAACTGAATTGTCTAGCAGCTCCGTCATATTAATAAAATTATAAATGAATATTTCGTTACCGTACCACCGTAACCACGTATCATAGTATGTATGAATGACTGTTTCTTATCCTTACACGAAAATGCTATTGAACGAATTTTTATGATATAATATTTTTTGGAAATATCAAGTTATTTTTCCTTTTGATTTAACGAAATGGCTTTAATTATTTCTTTTTCGATAGTGTATTAATGAAGTATTTATTTTTTTAATTAATATACATACTGTATAATTTACAGTTCATATTGTCAGTACTTGAAATGGGCTCATAGAAAATAAGTACATTTTATTTATTGTAATACTGCGCCCTCTTTTGCCCGTTTTCGAAACTATTTAAAACTTCTGAATTCACTCTCTTTACCTTGATATAATAGTTCCAATAATTTAAATAGATGGCGTGTGTACATATTGTTTATTATGGTTTCACGCCATCTGTTCCCTTTCTTTGAACAACATGAAATAATTACAGGAAAGTTCACACTTTCAAACACTTCTCAGAGATGGCACTTAACTTAAAATTACATTTTGTTTAGGTTCAGAAATGCGTTTTTTTTTTTAATATTTCGCAAACTAATTTTTGAAGTGAAACTTCTTTAGAATCGTTGTGATTTCAAACCTGATGCAACGGAAAAACGACAGGTAAAGACAGAAATACAAAAATGTGTAGAATGAAGCCGGCAAAGAATGAGACAGAAATATACGTACTATTTTATATCTTTCTTCTATATATATAAAATTCTCGTGTCACAGTTTTCGTTGCCATACTCCTCCGAAACGGCTTGACCGATTCCTCTGAAATTTGGTAAGCATATTGGGTAGGTCTGAGAATCGGCTAACATCTATTTTTTATCCCGATATTCCTACGGGATACGGACTTACGCGGGTGAAACCGCGGGGCGCAGCTAGTTTTATATATATTCATCTCATTCTTTTGTCGATTTACTGAAGTTTCACTTCTATCGTGTGTGAATCGCAAACACACCTTTTTTTGATTGGCTGATTTAATCAAATATATTATGTTCAATAAGTACGGAGTTAAGCAGATTATTGCTATTTTAGAAACTTTAGTACTTAATTTCATATCACTTGTAGGTAAGTACTTAATTTATATTTAAAACTTAAATTAAGATATTACTAACCTTCAAATGAAAACATTATATACATATTTTATAAAACATGTAAGTACCTTCAGGAAACAAAATACATTGCTTTACAACCACGGTTGACATATTTTTTACATATAATCACGCTATCACATTAATGTTATAAATGTGAAAGTTTGTTTGTTTAGATGTTTGCCCGTCAATCACGCTGAAAGTACTGAACTGATTTTCATGAAATTTGTATACAGACAGGGTATGACTGACTTTGATGATAGGATACTTTTCACCCCGATTAAATGCTCCCTTGGGATAAAACAGGAATCTTAATATCCGGCACAACCGTCTAGTTTATTTCAAACGCATAGGTTTTATATTTAAAATGAATGATTGTGAAGAATAACATTAAATTTTCAATTTATTAGTCTTACGTGTATAACTTTTTCTTTCATTATTCCTAAAGAAATTACGTATGGCTAATTCCGAAGCAATGTAAAAGAAAACATGCACTAAGCAATGCACTGTAATCAGAACCATCTCACAGATATACAATCAGTCACCCGTTATGGCCAGCGACATCGTTAATTATCTAATATTAATTACTCTAGCCTATCAGTCCGTCGGGCAATACATTTTAAAATAGATAAAATATTGTCGTGTGGCTTATCAGATAGCGGCCACTTGTTCTCGCTTGTAAATAGAACTAATGTAGGTTTTGAGCGGAGTCCCATAATGGCAAATAGTTAATTTAATCTATATAACTTAGCAATAAATATGTACTTTAATTAAATAAATATTACGTCAAAGTGACACCAAATATCCGTATTTAAATCTTACTTTCGTGAATGCTGTAAAACTAACATAAAAAGCTAAACAAGCGTAAACAATTGAATTGAAATGTTGAGTTTCAATATTGGTGTAAACATACACAACTGTAATCACTACATATTATAAAACAAAGTCGCTTTTTTGTCTGTCCCTATTGTATGCTTAAATCTTAAAAACCACGCAACGGATTTTGATGTTTTTTTTTTATTTAAGAGGAATTAAACTACTCCGAATTTAATGCGTGAGAAGCCGCGGGCAAAACCTAGTAATAACTAATTAATATTTAAATTTAAGATGGCTGTATTGAGAGACAGTTATTTTGCGAACAGATAGATATATGACGATATATATAACATTACCATTTAAAATAACAATTAACCACATTCCTACAAATTAGTTCCAGATCTCCATGAACGATGTTTAATGCATTCTACAGCTCTTATGGTTACGACGAATATAAAAAATATTAAAAAAAACCATTAATCCCTACTAATATTATAAATGCGAAAGTAACTCTGTCTGTCTGTCTGTCTGTTACGCTTTCACGCCTAAACCACTGATTCGATTTTGATAAAATTTGGTATGAAGATAGAACTGAACTTGGGAAAGGACATAGGATACTTTTTATCGCGAAAAAAGGGTAGAAAGGGTTGAAAGAGGGGATGAAAGTTCGTTATTGTCAAACCTGTTTTGTATGACTTGGTATGAAGATGGAGCTAAACGTGGGAAAGAACAAACCATACTTTTTAATGCGAAGAAAATACTCCTTACCATGTCGCGCGATATAAGCGAATTCTACGCGGGCGAAGCCGCGGGCGAAAAGCTAGTATTAAATATAACCCAAACCTAAGGTAGAAGTAAAATATAGGTTAAAATCACTAAAGAAAATCTGAATGCTACTTAAAAAAAAAACAAAAAATGCAATTCAAATCACAGCACGAAACGATACACATATACAAGAAACCAATCACATACGTTCAGTTCATGACAATAAAAATGCTCTATGATCATTCCATTCGCGGACTTAATCAACATCTAGATCGATTTCGCCCAACAAAAGATCTATAGATCACTGATCGATCTCTCACTGCGATCAAGAAAGTGGACTCTTTGAGCGCATTATTGATTTTAAATCGAGCGTGGAGTCCCATCACAAAGGGTTCGAATTGTTAGCCAGCACGTGACTTGAAACTTGATGGGTTTTTTATCATTAAATGTTATTATGGGTATATTATATGATATAAAAAGGCAGACCACGTTACGTAGGAATAAATTTACGAAATTCTATTATGGATGAAAGGCCTCTCACATTGTGTTTTTTCTGTTTCTTGTGAGTATTATGTGCCTATTTAATACTTACTAATTTTCGCGTTTACCCGATGAAGAGTAAATAGAAAATTCTAATCTGGTTTATACCTTTTAATCAATTTTTTAATAATGATCACTGTATTACAATGCTTTCTTTTAATAAATATGACTATAAAAAGTCTAATTGAAATAATAAATGCTTGAGTTTGAGTTTGAGGGCGCACTCAAGGGTGACAAACAGGTAAAGGATTTTTGTCTTATAGAATTAAAAATAGTTTATTAGACCAATTTGTCTTCCCATTGCACATTTTGCCTGCCTTATATATGAAACTCTAAGAATAAAACATAAAATATCATTTATTCGTAGGCATTTTAAATCATAGTTACAATTAAATCATGGCAGGCAGTTTCCAAAAAAACAGCGGCGTCGCATAGTCGCACCTCGCCCCAGCATTAGCCTTAATGACTGCGGCATTATCTGACCACCTTGTTTATTAGAGACAATAAAGTTAACTTTTTCTCTGGTCGTCACAAGTCCTTGCAAAATTACATAATGTGTCTATGATTAGTGCTCTTGGCGGCACTCTATGGTTTTTGATGTCGTGGTTAAAGATAAGGTAAGTCCCTATCCCGTACGGATATCGGGACAAAAAACTGCCTACTGTTATTCCAGCTATCTACGTACCAAATTTCGTTGCAATCGGTTGAGCAGTTTTTGCGTGAAAGAGTAACAAACACACACACATCCTTAAAAAGTTTCGCATTTATAATATTAGTAGGAAGGATTAGTAGGATAGGATACTAATATACTAATATAACAAGCAAAACAAATCTTCTCTCACACCTATATCTTTATCTTTCTATACAATTACTTATACAAATTACAAGTTTTAACAATCTAATAATTTTAGTTCAAAAGAAGTTTTAATCAAGGCAACACAAATGACAATTTCAAAGTTGACAAAATCGAATTTATGTCAACTTAAATCTATTTAAACCAAGTTAGCTATTGGTATGCGATAATCCTTATCAAAGCTTTCACGATCACAGAACAGTCAAACGCACGGCTAAACAATTTACGTGATTACAACTTGCGTCAATCATCTTATCAGATTGACATGTCTTTGGTATATCTTTGGTTTGACGAGACCATCTGCATTGGTGCCGTATTGGGGTCTGTTTATGTCTCATTAGGTAAATCAAAATGTCATATTGAACATTGTTTTGTAAGCGTTATGTAAATTGCAATGAGATGTTTATGAAAATGTATAGTTACATTTTTGGTGACTGTCTATTGAATTATTCTATTAGGTTTTGCAATAAAGAATTTATAATTATGTACATACTAAAGGGCATTTTGCATTGTGTCATTAAATATTTGTATAGTTACGTATTATAATATCTATAGTATTTTACAAGACTGAAGTTACGTAATTTCCCACCCAATCCCAATAAATTCCTAATCATTCTGGTATTTAGAAAAAAAAACACTCGAGGTCAAAGGTCAAAAAAAATTCTTTAACCTTCATAGGTGAGTGAAGTAAGTAGATAAGTAGACTAATCCTTTGTAAGACTAATAAAATTATTGATATTAAATAAATATCTAGTAGCAATATAAAACAATTTACAGTACAAAGGACAATGGTATAAGATATATTATATAATACCTATTGATGATTAAAAAACCACACAGAATTTAAATAAATAAATAATTGATACATCTACCGTAAGCGAATAAAGCCAAGGACACACCGGTCAACCAAAATGAGTCACAAAGCAAAATAAAACAGTCCTCGTATTGACCTTGCCACCGGTACCGTTATAGTCAGCCCTTTTTTTCATCCTAAACCTCAGGGCGCTGCTATTTCTCTGATCTTGTGAACCGCAAAAGGATCTCAGTGAAGTTCTGTAAAGGGCCAGTGTACACTGGACGGTGGGACTTTCTCTTTTCAATGTTAAAACAAATTTCACCCCTAATTTTGAGGTTACCTTTTACTAAGAATTGAATGTTTCCTTGTTCATGGTAGAAGTTGGTTAGTCTATTAATAAGCAGATGGCCTGAACGATGTGCTTAGAACCTGAATTAATAATTGTTTCTCTAATTACAAAATTTGTTTATCTTTTATAAAAATGACTCCTTGAAAGAATATGTATATTTTATGTGATCTATATAAACATAAGATAAAGTCTCAAGCCGTAATTTATTCTTTAATAATTCCTAAGCCTGCATTAAAATTGAAATTAAAAAGGTAATTATTATTTATTAGAAGTAGATTTAAATAAAAAAAAATATACGAATAGTAGTATAGATTAATATTCATAGCAATATTTATATGGACATCTTTAAAACATTGTAGCTATGGACATTTAAAAGACAATGTTTTTAATTCCCAGGCAGTGTATATTCCCCATAAGATCGAGGCAGGACGTTATGGAGACGACAGTTTTGACTATAAATAAGTGTTGTATTGTATTCAATGTATGCCGCTACTGTGCGCTCTGTCGGCAAAACACAAAAGAATTTCGAATCTTTATTCAGCATCTTCGAATTTATCCCGTCTTTGGTCAGGACATTAGATTTTAGTACTATCTGGAGTTTAACGAGGTCTACACATATTATGTAGTTTTGGTTTTAACAGCTGTGAGGAAAGGTGTGGTTAGTACTGAATATTTAAATTAGATATTTGTACATCTTTGTAGTAAGTAACATTACTGAGTGTAGTGTTCGTAGGTATTAATAGGTTTTAAGTACTAGCCTTAAAAGTTATATTGTATGTTCCCTCTTAGTCAAATCTTGGAGGATGATCTTTGTAATAATGAGATGGAACAAACACCTAACGGTTCGAATGTTTTAACAAATTTAGATATATATTCATCACGAATTTTATTAAGCTTATTGAATTATGAATGAATGAATGAATGAAAATTCTTTATTGCGTTAAAAATTCAAAAATAAGCAGTCGAACAAAAGAAACTTAAATTAAATTCGCAAAGGGCGGCCTTATCGCTAGGTAGCGATCTCTACCAGGCAACCCTAACAACAAAGGAAAATAAAGATAATTATTATTATGTTTCGGTAAAAATTCACTAAAATTTCTAAATAGTTGTGTGTATGTGTGTGTGTGTGTGTGTGTGTGTGTGTAAATACGTGTTATGAAATTCTGGAAAGTTCTTTATAATAAAAGCTATCGTTGAATACAACCTATGTGGAATTAAGAACGGTCTGTTCGGTCCACCTTGCGACATTTTTTAAATTCACCTTCATAGTAGTTTCATAGTTCTTATATGCATTGCGGAGGGTTAGACTTGTATCTACAAAGTTTTACCTAGAATAATAATGTTAGAAATTGGTAAACTGTGATGTCTAAAAATAATTTCTATTTACTAGTATTAATTCGATGGTCTATGGGGATGAAGAGACGGAAGATTCACATAGATGTAGATTTGTTTCTTGTTCATGTAAAATTGAATAGTCTGATCTGGTAGAAATTTGGTACAAATAATAATTAAAATTTAGTATGCTTTTTTTCTCCAGGTGAGCAGCAATTGAAATCACTGAACTTTGTATATGTAGTTATCTTTATTATATATAATAAAATATGCTTTTAAATAAATCTATTTAACTATTTATCTTAAATTTCTGCTTCATAAAATTGTTAGCTAAGTGAAAACATCGGATTATAATATATTGTAAAAACACATTCCAGATGCAATATGATAAGACGTAAATCGATTTTAGTTGCCGAGAGAATCACTTCAGTATTCTAGTCAATAAATTAATCTTATGAATCGATTATTATTTTAATGAACGGCTCCTGGTTTAAATAATATCGCAGGTTGCCTCCCATATCGTAATTGAATCTAGTGCCTTACACCTTATTTTTTATACGATTTCACATTTTTCATCGCCCAGCAGTAAATATTACACTCTAATAACATTCTAAAATATTATGTTAAAAAAAAACATAATATTAAAATACGATTAATCGTGACAAAAAATGGGACTAATAATTCAAAAACACAACGAAGCGATAAGTATCTATTATTTGCCTTGTAATTAAAAGCTGTGGATTAATTACAATCATCAATTTACAGTATTCAAATGACATTTAGACGTACATAGAAACTCTTTAGCATTCACGTATATCTACATATGTAATGTCTACTCGCAATACTTATAACTATGAAATAAATATGCTTTTTTCACAAACATAACAATGAATGTACCAAATACCAGTAAAGTTCCGTTGCTATAACCTAAATGGTAGCATTTTATAGCGTCCGATCCGAATCTAAAATTGGCTTTACGTACTTTCGATATTGGTTCCCCGATTCATCAACAATATATTGAGGAAACATTATGATCTCAATTTATTGATAGCCTTATAGAAAGTTTGTTTGTACCGTCTTGTGTGGTGCAATACGTAACCTTGCGTAGCTTTTTCTTTTTAAAGTGTACCGTACTTTGAACACACATTTCAAGATAGGTTCTTGCATGTTAATTGATGTATTGATTTCAATTTTTTAGGGTATTGGACAATATGTGTGAAATTATAAAGGCGAGAGAAATCGAATTGTGTCAATATATTGAACTAAAACAATACCTGATGATGTTGGTATGCGCGTTTTTTATATCATAACAAAGGTACATAACAATATATGTATTTTCTAACTATATTCTTACAAATAAGTTTGATTTAAAATTGTACATAATATCACATTATAATACTCGAATCTCAGTGGCATGCCACTATTTCTGTGAAAAACTGTTAATTTGAAATAGCATAACATGCTGATTATCATCTATCTTCCCACCACACCCCCACAGATCAGCGAGAAATAGTAGCATTCGAATGGTATTGTGTTTACTACTGTTTTGTGTGATACTGTGGTGTTGATGTTTACTGTGATGAGTTCGCAAATGTTCATGGGTAATGACGATTGTGTCTTACCGGTAGGGCTGCTTACATCTTATTTTTTATTTTATTTTATTTTATTTCATTTACGTGAACCACCAGCTCGGTTACCTGCCCTAACAAAGAAAATTAATCATCGCATTTTTTTTTAAGCAAGCTTCTATTAAGCTAGTTTGTTTTATTAATTCAGATAAAAAAACATAAAAATACAGCTTAAAACGGTTTGGCACAGAAAATGGAAAGTTTGTGGTAGCAAAAATACATTTTTTAAGATGTAGGTACAGGTAGGTTAGGTGTGGTACACTCATAATATTCAGATAATTGTTGTCCTAAAGGATACCGTTATTCCGAATTGCATTGACCTAAACAAATAGAATGGGTTTAAATAGTGATAAGGTAGTAAACATAAATGGACGTTTCATTGGAAACAATTATATAGATTTATCTTAAACTAGCGACCCGCTCCGATTTCTTGAATCACATCATTTGTATTCATCTTGAATATTCTTGAATCACCGTGTCTATCAAAATTGAATTATATACTTACTTACTTACTTACTTACTTATATACTATTTAATGAACAAAGGAAGAAACAATGGGAAGCGACTTCGTTTCATACTATGTAGCTAGTAAAATAAATAGTGAAAAATGTATGTTATAATTACAAGGCGTACAATTTTCATAAAATTAAAGTATCTATTTTTATACATTACACTAATTATATATTTTTGTATAATATTATTCACTGATCGATTTATTACCGAAACGAGTCAGTAGTAGGTACTAAACCTAAGCTCTCTGTTGTTTTATTCAAGCCATTATACTAAATACTATGTAATTTATGTGTATGAACAAGTCTGTCCAATTTTACCTTAAACTTTAATATTTTACGACCTCAGTTTTCCACTAAAATTGAGGCAAATTTGATGCTTACAGTAGCAACGTGGAGCCCAAGATTATAGTAATTTCATCTCACTGAGATGGTTATTCGCCTACATTACGTCAATATCGATTTCATTAGATAACCACCGATTTAATGTCTTCTGATCATACCGGATGGGTTTTTGTTATGTATATGCTTCTTATTATAGCATCCAACTAGAAAGGTAATTACAGTACTTGCATATGTCTAGGCAAACACGTTTACAGGAGTTTAAGCTTTATGTCAATCACACTAGATCATAAAATATCTCGCGAGTTAGCATGAAAAAAGTTGATCAGACGTAGGTGGCGAGGAATGGATTTTAAAAAAGCTGGTTCCATTTTAATGAGCCTCCATCGATTGATTGATTGAGCATTTAATTGATGTCAGTGATTATTTTGTGATACATGAACACGGGTACTTCGTGTCTTGTGGTGCAATGTTAAAGAAATTCAAAACACGACGACTTTATTTTTAAAACTTCTATTATAATATAAATATGTCCATGTTTAATGTTTATGAATGTTCAGATATATTTAAAAATATCTAAGTGAATGAGGAAACATGAACTCTTTTTTGTAGGTAAAATAAGGTTTCGAGGGGGAATGAGTTTAAATGTGCCTGTCGAGAACTAGTTTTTTGATATAATGAAATAAATATATCATTGTTTTATAATACATGATAATAAGGCCCGAGATTTTATCATTTGCTTATTGAATAAATACAAAAATCAATCTATTTACCTAATCCGTCAAATATACCTTAATTAATGATAATCTAAGCCGGATGGGGTTCCAAAAATATTTGATAAAAAATATATTGTCCAATTACAATATTTTTATCGAACAAATATCGTCAATACGATAATACCATTCATGTTTCTTCTAATGGGTTTATTTTTCTTGACGTTTAATGTCATTTAAGAGTCCACCTAAAGACTTATACTAATATCTGTACTAATATTATAAAGCTGAAGAGTTTGTTTGAACGGACTAATCTCAGGAACTACTGGTCCGAATTGAAAAATTCTTTCAGTGTTAGATAGCCCACTTATTGAGAAAGGCTATGTATGTACGGGCGAAGCCGGATCGGAACGCTAGTATATTGTATAGGTATTAATTATGTATATATTAACGGTCAATCTAATATTGAGCTCACGTCATTTAATACACAACTAGATTATACATACATTGCCGTATACCACGGAAAAAAAATGTGGAACATCGCTCAACAAATCATTAGTATAAAAATTAATTAAACTCTGAACGTTACATTGGGTTTATCTTAAAATTTAAGATCAAACTTCACTTCATTTTAATATCATATGGCTGAGCACAATCACACGTCACTCCGACAACCGACAAGTAGTATGTACGATACAGCATATCTTCAATTATCGTGCCTTACTTAAATACACGGTTACTGCTCTTACTGGTTCACCATAGATGAGGATTTGTGTAGATGTGACAGTTTAAACGTAAAATCATGATTTTTATCTAATAAAACTAAAAATTCAATTTAACAAAGGCCGCGTTCCTTCGATACAATATTGTAATCATCGAAATAATGTTCGTATTGGTTGTGATGGTTCTTAATCATCTCAATAGATGGCGTGGGGTGCCCCTTAGGCACATGAAACCGAAAGGGTAGAAGAAATTCGATTACTGTGGCAGGATCACGGGTGGCCGAGAGGCTAGGCGTTGCTACGGTTAGGCAAGATTTCTCATTTATAAAGCATTTCAATGCTATAAAACTAAAAATTAAAGATTTTTATCACTAAACAAGTCTATCATCATAGCCTATTCTGTTAGTTTTAAAGCCAATTGTCCAGAAATAGATCCGTTTTGTTTTGTTAATTTTGTTTGTTATCATGCACATAAATTTATTGTGGGAGTCGAGCACGCTTCGGCACGAATTGGGCCAGCTCGCGCCGGGGAAGTACCACACCCCCACGGAAAACCGGCGTGAAATAATAGCTTGCTATTGTGTTTCGTACGGTGAGTGGGGGAGCCGGAGGCCCATATCCTTTTCCTTACCTTTCCCAGTCCTTTCCTTTATTCCTCTCATCAATCCTTTCCCATTCCCTTCCCAATTAAAGTCGGCAATCCATTTGTAGAGGCGAAAGGTCTTTAATTTGACCTTACGCCTCTCCAAATGTTGATGGGCGGTGGTAGCGCTTACCATCAGGCGACTCACCAGCTCCATTGCCGACTATGACATAAAAAAAAAAAAAATAAATATAAAGTTTACCATCCATCTCCTGACTCTTAATTATCCTAGTACATATTTAGCTCTTATATGTGTAATTTGTTTGATAATTCAATAAATTACACCTGTTTATTTGAATGACACCGAAGTACTTTAATAGATTAGTTTTAAATAAAATTCATATAAACATTCGTTTCATATCGCTGCTTGAGTGTATGTCAATAGTTAATTATAATATATTTATATGGATAATAATTTCATATATGGCATGAACTGACGTACCTTAGACATGTGGTGGACCAATATCCATATCAATAAATACGTGTTTATAAGGTCTCGCATCTGCTTATTACCTGCACAATAAAACTTCCCTTTATATAATTGTTTAGTACCCTCTGAGAGACCTTCGAGGGAGGGCATAAACGTTTACTTTTCCTCTATAATCTTTGACAAGACTTTTTACATACAGCACTCAGACATCGACCACGAGAGATAGAGCCGTGATCATTGATCGCTAATCATGAACTGACGGGATAAGAACCCATTTCCTGTCTTACCATCTAATTTACAACTCACTTCGGTCGCTCTTTGAATTTTAATTTTTAATACACGCTGGTCACAGCAATAATGTTAGGACAATCAGAAGAATTATGTACTTGTATTTAGAAATTAAAGACTTTTAAACGGATTTTAAACGCGATTTATTCATTATATTACAGGGTTAATAAATGTATAATAAAAAAATCAAACATAAGAAAATACTACGCACTTGTATGTTAATAATAACAGTTTGGGGAAATGTAGGTTTAATATCTCGATACTTTCGCTCTAAATCTTTAGAGTTTAAATTCTACTTCCTGTAAATTCTTTCTTTGACAGTAATAGGAAATAGTTTTCAGTTAATTTTCAACCGAATCAAAAGAAGGAAAAGGTTATCATTTCTACTGTATTTTCTGTGTTTGTCACTTCATAGTTTTACTGGGTGAACCGATTTTTATCATAATTTTATTGTAAGAAAGCTGGTCCATTTAAATATAGTATAGTTCTGGCAATTTCAAGGCGGTTAGAGGTTTTATATTAATATTTTCCCATTGTAAATTTTTGGTCCATCTTCATACGATTTCATTACCAAAACTAACGTGTTGTTAATTAAGGCGTGGGCCTCCCGTAGTTTTATCAAATAATCTACTTAATTGATATTTCATATCTTATTTAAGCTTACTTCATATCAGGCTATAAACTCATTCATAAGCTTGAACAATAATCGTGATAAAAATTGCTGTGTTTGCGTAAACGATTATAATTATTGCCTAGTTCGCATTAAGGACATGCAAAAAAGCGATAAGGATACCCGGATATAAATTTTTCAATTCATTTACACGATTTCATTGACTAATTCATTAAATATGTAATAACTGAGCACTGAATTGTTTTCAAATTTCATGTACCTAGTTTGAATACTTTACATTGACATTTATGACACGTTCTCTATTAAACTTAGGGTCCCTACTACTCTATATTCTGTAAAATTGTAAATGATATAAGCTGTTTTTTTTTATATTTTTATTGTTGTAAAGTTTATAACTTCAAAACTACAACCATTGATATATTATTTGACAACTAGCAAACCAGGCCACGCGTTGCTGTTGCTGTAGCTAAATTTATCGCTAATTATAAATTATTGGGATAATTAATCGAAATAAAAACTATCCTATATCTGAGGTTGGACCAAATTACACATAAAATTCCAAATTTCATCAACATCGGTTGAGTTGGTGAAGAGTTCATTGGGAACATATATCATGACACTGGATTTTTATATATATGACAATAAGTGTATACGTGCGACATATTTGAATGTTGTTTTAAATATTTGATTGCTACATATCTAAAATGTAAAACAAATAATAATATAATCTGTAAGTATATTATCTAAAAGTTCATAATCATCAGCCCATATATGTTCCCACTACTGGGACACAGACCTCCTATGAGGGTTCAGGCCATAATCCACCACGCTGGCCAAGTACGGGTTGGCAGATGTCACATGTCGTCGAACTTTTTGATTGTCGGACATGCCGGTTTCCTCACGATGTTTTCCTTCACCGTTTTTAAGCAGTGGTGATGATTATCTACATGCGCAGATAAATTGAAAAATCAATTTATATCCTGCACGCTCGCCCGGTCTCGATCCCCGACTTATCAATTTTGAAGTCCGAGGTTCTCCCCACTGAGCCACCACTGCATTCAACTATAAGTTAATATGTTGTTTTATTTGTAGAAATTTAAGTATTAGTGTCAAATGTTGGCCAAAAACCTTTTTTTTTTGCCATATTTCTGCATGCATTGCAATTTTCTTTACTTCGTATGTATTGTTAATAACATTACAATTATAACTTATGAATTGGTGTACTCAGAGTTTTCTCCTTTTCTATGGCTTATCTTCATATTGTGGTAGTCGAGCATGCTTCGGCAAGAATTGAGCCAGCTCGCACCGGGGAAGTACCATACCCCCACAGAAGACCGGCGTGAAATAGCATACTGCTGTGTTTCGTTCGGTGAGTGGGGGAGCCGGACGCCCACATCCTTTTCCTTACCCTTCCCATTCCTTTCCTTTATTCCTCTCGTCAATCCTTTGTCAATCCCTTTCCAATTCGAAGTCAGCAATCCATTTGTAGAAGCGCATGGTCTGCAAACGATCTTACGCCTCTCCAAATGTTCATGGGCGGTCGTAGCGCTTACCATCAGGCGACCCACCAGCTCCATTACCGACGGTGACAAAAAAAGTCAAGTCTTTTTTTTTTATGTTAAAAAAAAACTCATAATTTCCTGGCATAAGACGTCTATGTTATAAGGGATTGTATGTTATTCTGATGAAATAGGATTTTAGGTTTTTCACCTAATTACTAAGGAAATAATTGGTATGGCCAGCGAATGTGTGTACTCGTTTCATTATATTGCATGAATTTGTAATTCATTTAGTCAGTTTCCTTAAATTAAAGACCAATCGTCTTTTTAATACTACTATGGATTTTATAAACAAGAATCGAAATTTCCAGAAATACCCAAGGAGTTTGATCGAGTTTGAACATATTCAGAAATACCGATATCTACCCGCAAATATTATATGTTTATGTGTTTTAATATCGGACATATCAAGTTTTCACGTTTGTATGAGCACAAGATAAAAACAACAAATAAACGTGATTGCGACAGGAAGCGAGAAGCCACGAATTACGGACACGTCGAATGGACCACAATATCGTCCACGCGAGCTCTTGTAATCAAAGGAACAACCATAATTTTTTCTTGGCTCCTGCTGCATAATGTTCTTGTGGAGTGACCATGCTTGTAGTATTGGTGAACAATAATTTTATAATACATTATTTGTTTAGAAACGTCGATCTTGAGATATAACACGAATTGATAAAATGTACATAATTAGAAGATTTTCTTATTATAGTTCCTAGACTTATTATACAATTACTATTATTTTTGTTACTTATCATATTTGTTATAATTTGTTTTGATTCAATCTGTAATATATCTGTATATTTCTAAGTTAGTTATATATATCTCTGTAGGTGAAAATAATTAATGTTGTGTCTCGATTAGAAAATGTATAATTCAAATGCACAAACAAATTATACAAATAATATTGATCGATATAGCAGAAATAAAATAGTCTCCATGAAAATTACTCATTTCGGATTAAAATCAACAAAATACTAGTTAACTTTTTCAATAAAAGTGCACACACTTTAGAATACTTTTCACGACGTTAACATTGGGCTAGTAAAAAGCTTAATTAACGATACATGTCCTCAAATATCCAGTAACCTTGGCGACTCTCGCTGTAATAACCAAGGGCCAGTATTGAAGCAGCGTTAATGACGTGCCTTGGGCTGCCTCCGTATCAGTAGCCATCAGATTTATCCCCTTCACGGCAATTTGCTCCCAGTGACCTTGCGATTACGATCACATTCCTATGCACATGATACGTAAGTACCACACGCGTTATTCTTCATTATGATGGGTAATCATAATGTCACATGATTTCTAGCTGAAGGGTGTGCAATTTTTTTGGTTCTCCTATTGTTGTTTAATATTGAGCAGGAAATTTACATAGGATTTTCTGACTAGCTTTATAGACATACTAGCTGCGCCCCGCGGCTTCACCCGCATAAGTCCGTATCCCGTTGGAATATCGCGATAAAAGTTGCCTATATGTTATTCCAGTTGTCCAGCTGTCTACGTACTGAATTTCATTGCAATCGGTTTAGTAGTTTTTGCGTAAAAGAGCAATAAACACACACACATCCTTACAAACTTTCGCATTTGTAATACTAGTTGCGCCCCGCGGTTTCACCCGCGTAAGTACGTGTACCGGAGGAATATCGGGATAAAAAGTTGCCTATATGTTATTTCGGTTGTCCAGCTGTCTACGCACCAAATTTCATTGCAATTGAGAAGAAAAGAGCAACAAACACACACACATCCTTACAAAATTTCGCATTTATAATATTAGTAGCATAGGATAGTACTATATGATTTCAACTTGATTAGGATATAAATATTTTATTCTCTTCAGAAAAGTGGAAAGGTGGCTCGTTAGAAGAAAACGGAGCCTAAAAATAACGTATCTTGAACTACAAACATACTCAAATGTGGCTAGTCGGCATATATTTGAATATATAAACATAACAAATTTAAATATCACATTCACCTATTACCGAATTCTTACAATTATTAAAGCAAAAGCATATTATATATATTCCTCTATAATTCCACTTCCTGCCAACAAATGCATCAGTTATAATGAAACATTGTAAATACCACAACAGAGACAATTCAACGCAAGTGAATGAATGGTAACGAATGTACAGACGGAAAGAAATCAGTTGAAACGACAATCACATCTTGCCCCGAGCAAACAATAAGAGCAGTACAGTATTGAAGAAAAGTGGCATGTATAAGCACAGCAACGAAATATGACAGGCGATTTCAAGCTGATGCGGGGAGAAAAAAGCTATTATACGATACAGTAGCCCGCGCCTGCCGCCTCAAGCGAGCGTATGACTACAAATGTACAGTCGCCGAGAGAAGCCACGTTTAGAGGATACCTTATAATGAAGCTCTAGAAAGTATTGTGTGCCTTATAAAGCACTTTATAATTTGGTTATTATATATTTCAAATATTAAGTAAATTCCGTTCATTACAAAAAACTCATTGAATGTACGTGACGATACGTTTCTTGTTTCATTAATTAGTTAAACTAATAATTTAACTTATAAAAAATATTCAAAGGAGGCTATGTACTCGTATATTTTGTGTAAAATTATATGATATATATGATTTGATGAGGTAAAAGTTCTATGTTGATTCTATTATGTTATTCACTTCCTTGCAACTGAAATATAAAAACAGATGAATAGCAAATTGTCTCGGCAAGTGTACCGCAATGTACTGTGATTATTACCAGTTTTTGTGGAGCTGGTAGAAGACACGTGGGGCGATGAAATTATGGTAATCACGTCTGCTTCCAATGCGTTCGTGTTTAGGGTCCCTGAGATTGTTCTGCAATTCTATTTCTTCGATGAACAACCGTTCCTAGGTTTTACTGCTATTCGACTCTAATTATTCTACTATTAGGTCTGAAATATTGTAAATACGATGATGCAATTCTTGTGTTTAGATTTGAAGATTTGAAGTTCGAACCCTGGCTGCAGTTACCATAACAAAAGGCTTTGTACTTTGGCAGAGAGTAGAAAGAGAGAGAGAGAAACTATTATTAAGAAAACAGAATTTATATAAACCGACTTTGCGTGGTTTTCTAGAATCTAGACTCTAGAGCAATACATTTATTTTGTTTTCAATTGGGAACTCTTGGGAATACAATGAAATGAAAATGTTAATTGCAGCCTACATTGAAATTTTGTAAATATGTAAAGTATAATATCTTATATTATATATCTTAAGCAATAACTTTATACAAATTATCGTTCCTAATTAATAATGTCCACTCTGAAAAAGTTGTAATGACACCAGCTAGCGACGCTTTAAAAACAGGTAATAAGGAATTATCCCTACATTGTTACATAAATTATATTTATAATGACTTCATTAACATTATTCATTTATTGGATGTGCGTCGTGTAAGGCAACAGATGAATTAATTAACGTATCTCTTAAAGAGACTGTAGTATAATTACTGTAATGTATAAAATGTTCTATAGTGAGAGTTGAGTAGTGGTGGCTCAGTGGTGAGAACCTCGGACTTCAAAATCGATAAGTCGGGGTTCGAGGCCGGGCGAGAGCGTGCAGGAAATAAATTGATTTTTCAGTTTATCTGCGCATGTGGATAACATCACCACTGCTTAAACGGTGAAGGAAAACATCGTGAGGAAACCGGCATGTCCAAGAATTAAAAAGTTCGACGACATGTGACATCTGCCAACCCGCACTTGGCCAGCGTGGTGGATTATGGCCTGAACCCTCATAGGAGGCCTGTGTCCCAGCAGTGGGAACATATATGGGCTGATGATGATGTGAGTTGAGTGAGAATTAATTGTAATAAATGTCGATTTGCAATGACACAATAATTGCTGTTGAAATAATTATTAAATATCGCAATTATAGCATAATTGTGATCTTATGGTGTTTCAGAACATTCTTAATATGTAATAAGATATAATGAACAATTTATTATATGGTTAAAAATATTAAAATATGTTTATAAGCATATTTTTTGGCAGCTTCATCTAGTTGTAAGATACACACTAGCATTGTCAAATATGTTGAATAAATCTCATTATGTATGCGGAACCGCAATTATTAAAAAAACTATAGTAATAACCCTTCACTCATTAGTCTAGTCTATTTATCTCACCATACTATGTAGGTATAGCTATACTCGTTGGACAGTTTAAGAAGTTAGGGTACGACTTAAACTTTAGAGCGTTTAGTCTTTACATATATACTAAATTGTAAAAAATTTGGTTTTTTCATCACATATTACATGAAGTTTAAAGCAAATGTATAATAATATTATGAAGCTGAAGAGTTTGTTTCTTTGAACGTTACCTACGTAATCTAATAATCTCAGGAACTACTGGTCCGATTTGAAAAATTATTTCAGTGTTAGATAGCCCATTTATTGTTATTGCTATAGGCTATATATGTACCACGGGTGAAGCCAGAGCTGACCGCGAGTTAGAAATAATGGTAAAATAATTCAGTGGAAGCAGTGCTTTACTAAATATGAGAATTTTTTTCTAAGTTCACTGTCCTTCCATATTTTACGATATTGTAAAGTAGCTTTATCAAATATTTATACACTAGAAGGGTCCAGTGAACATTACAAGATTGTCAATGAAACATATTAACAAACATATTGTTTATAATCAACGTATATGAGAATTAAAATATGTATATTGTTATTATTTTTATATAGTATGTGTCTATGTATCTATTGATTATATGGGAATATTTTGAACCACAGTTTCAAATATATTGGGTATTTATCCTTTACCCGTCGGTTGCTTGGAAGAAATGGCTTATAGCCATAAGGCCAATTGTATACAAAATCCTTTGTCACAATTAATATTAAATATTTTGTATTGTTTGTGTATACAATGTAGAATAAATAAATAAATCGCTTCCCGCTACATTCATGACCAAGTAATCAACCTAAACCCAGAATAGTCAACTATTGTCCACACGCATTCATTATATTTTTTTTCGTAAACAAAGTGGTACGAATTGAAATAATTGTTCATCATAATTTTATATATAATGAAGATAGTTTATTTAAATTGCATAGTGTAATAATGAATGGGGCATAACGGTCGTCGGGTTTAATTCTGCAGAAAATAATTATGGTAGAATTTTGTTCGTTTTAACACTGGAGGCGTTATTAAGTATCTTTTGTGTTTTTTGGTATTGTAATATGGGTGTTTACCTTATCCTATATATAAAATTCCCGTATCACAATTTCAGTTACCAAACTGTTACGAAACGGCTGGACCGATTTCTATGAAATTTTGTGTGCATATTGGGTATGTCTGAGAATCGGCCAACATCTATTTTTCATACCCCTCAATGATAAGAGTAAGGTAGAACAGCGTTCGCCGGGTCAGCTAGTATTTTACAAAATTATCATTACATAAGCTTTCAGCGAACATGAAACATTAGACTTTGTATAAATTCCTTACTAATATGAGCATTTGATGTAAGCTGATAATTTGTTTTATTTTAAGTTTAGGCGCTATTTATAATTTTATGACTAACTAGATGCGCCCCGCGGTTTCACCCGCGTAAGTGCGTATCCCGTAGGAATATCGGGATAAAAACTTACCTATATGTTATTCCAGTTGTCCAGCTGTCCACGTACCAAATTTAATTGCAATCGGTTCATTAGTTTTTGCGTGAAAGAGCAACAAACACACACACATCCTTACAAACTTCCGCATTTATAATATTAGTAGGATGCGGTTTATAAAATCATCACGTAACTCAGTTAAAAAATAAGGCGTTAAAACAGTAGCAACTTTGTTTTCGTTTCGCAAGTAAACAAGCCATATAAGCGTGTATTATGTCACTAAAAGGCCGAATATGCACCTGCGGCCGAGGGGAGTTCCTTAACCAGAAAAAATATAGTGACCCTGGTGTGGAATGCATGGAAATATTATGCACGACTTTTATTTTCTCAACTTTAATCTAGATTCAACTAAAGCCTGGATTCAAATTACCACGTCAATTAACATCCTACTTCCTACTAATATTATAAATGCGGAAGTTTGTAAGGATGTGTGTGTGTTTGTTGCTCTTTCACGCAAAAACTAATGAACCGATTGCAATTAAATTTGGTACGTGGACAGCTGGACAACTGGAATAACATATAAGTAACTTTTTATCCCGATATTCTTACGGGATGCGTACTTACGCGGGTGAAACCGCGGGGCGCAGCTAGTATTATAAATGCGAAAGTTTGTTTACGCAAAAACTACTAAACCGATTGCAATGAAATTTGGTACGTGGACAGCTGGACAACTGAATAACATACAGGCAACTTTTTATCCCGATATTCCTACGGAATACGGACTTACGCGGGTGAAACCGTGGGGCGCAACTAGTATTACAAATGCGAAAGTTTGTAAGGATGTGTGTGTGTTTATTGCTCTTTTACGCAAAAACTACTAAACTCGATATTCCTATGGGATACGGACTTACGCGGGTAAAACCGATAAACGAAATTTGCTTTCTTATAACTGGTTATCGGTAAAAATGTACACAAAAATTGTACACTGTTTCTTATTCCGAACACATATCGTGCTTTATACTCACCACGATTCACCACAATGCTCTGGAACCAGTTTCCTTCCAACTTCCATTCATGAGCTGATATCAAGTATGTACATCGACGATCATACAAATTATGTCAATGAAAGGTTGGATAATACAGACATAGTAATTTTATGGATTCTCTTGTAATTACAAAGGACAAAGTATACGTCTGAACCGAGATTGGACGGCACTGGAAGGCACGTAGCGTTGTTATTGGTGTTTGTATTTACTCTAAAATGACTCAAACCGTGACATGTGATTCTAAATAAAGTATCTGAGCATGAATAAGATCAATCAAAATCACCGGATCGTAAGTAATTATGTTAAACAATTTTTTATGCTTCCAATCAAAAAGATCTCATACATACAAATCGTTATATTATAAGTTAATATGTTCCCGAAATTTCGGTGCATTATGGTAATGATACAAAAATCCGCTGACGTTTTTACGTAACCTTATCGAATCCGAAATTACATTTTGCGTAAAAACTTTGATATGAACTGGGTGAAACAGGAAAATTTTAATCACGGCTTAATGTGTTTTTGAGTATTTCACAACATTGAACTAAAATATTTAACTTTTATTTATAATATTTACTGATAGTCCTTATTTTCTATTTCTGCACATAATCGGTTAGTTTATTTTGTGATTTATGTGATTATTTAATTACAATGTTAATTCTCAGGTTTAGATGTCTATATTATATGCTTATACATGCACCAACATCAATGACATTCCATAAGAAACAAATAAACTTACATAAAAAAGTATTACAGAGTAATATCAATATGAAAATCGTATTTTTTCACGCAAAAAATCTATATCACAGTAATCAATTGATGCATACAACTGTATCATTGTATTAAGCACATAAATAAAAATTAAACCAAAAAATACTCTGGACCAGAACAAGTCCCTTACTAATTGGCGTTCAAATTAATAACGTTAAGACAAAAACGTTCCCAGAATCACATTTGAAACCCCAATTAGACCATAAACGGCTTATCATACGCCATTAACCGACAACGAACACGTAGGGAGGTTTATGAGTTTTACTACACAAAATCGTTGTTGGCTATTTTGAACAATCTTCTTTCGATTTACAACCAATTAACTCAATAAATACAGGCGCTTGAGTGTATTATACGAGAGTGTGGAGTGGCCACTAAACTTGGTTTTGTGAGGTTGAGAGGTTTCAAGCTTTGGTGGAACAGATATACGTCCAATAAAGGACTACTACACAACACTAGGGATTAAAAAAGAAGTATTATCTGGTGTTTTTATATATAATATATTTGTTCTGGGTAGGTTATATTATATATAGGTTATATTAGGTAGAAATAGGTTTTAAGCGAGGATAGAAAAATGAGCCTTAATACTCGTAAATATTAAATACATTCGTTTTAAATCTTTATTTGTATATTACAGTTAATTGCGACGTCTCAAGAGTGTGTAACAAATATTCAATTTTATTGCTTGGTGTTTATGTATACAAAGAGTTTTAAGGGTGGTTATGACATACATTTATAAACTCTGTGATTAATGTATTTTATCGGTTTTTAGAGTTATGTATCCAAATGATAAAACGGGATCCTGATTAATGAGAATTCGCCATCTTCTGTGTGTATATCTCATTATGTGTGATAGTTAGGCAGTTGTATGTATGAATAGAACTAATGTATTTCTGTTACCGCTACAACGAATACATAAAATTCGAAGTTAAGCAACGTTGATACAGTCATAAATTGCAAGTTTGACCACTTTTTATATAAAACTAGCTGACCCGGCGAACTTCGTACCGCGTTGCAATGATGCAAACAAACGATGCTCTTTCATCAATATAATCTATGGCTGTGAATGACATTAACATTTGTTACTCGCGTTTTTTAAAATATGCAAAATTTTCAATATACAAGTACATTTTTCAATATTTCTGAGAGATGTTCTTAATATTTTTTTCCGTAAGAACCTTCTCTTAATAATAACAAATACAACAAAAAAAGAATTAGTGAAATCGGTCCAGCCATTCACACGTGATGCCGTGACCAAGGAAAACGGGTTTCATTTTTATATATATAGATGATGAAAACCAAAATGTACTTTCCACATAAATTTTTATTCCTACCAATCTCCGTATTCATGGCTCAACTATATGAATGACAGTAATAAAACAACGCCAGCCGAATGGTCGAATATGTTAACTTTATGGAAAACTATAGACAAAACATCAGTATATAATTGAACATAAAATATAATTATTGACGAACGACAAACGGTAGCCGCCGGCTATGATGGGAACTATAAAAGTAAAAGCTTCCTAGATATCTAAAACGTCGTGTTTCAGTAAACACCGCTAAAGAAATCAATTCTATCGGTATTTTAATTAATGTACTAAAATTGGAGTGACATGTAATTTGGAGTAATGGACTAGAAAAGTGAATCAGAAACGAGTATCGGCAATATTTATTACGTGAGAATGTTAGAGCAATCTAGCCGCTTGGTAAGTAGCGGATGCGATAGATTTCGTATCGATTTTATGCAAAGAGTATTTTTATGTCTTACTCAAAATTTGGATACTAATTGCCTTCATTATTAAGTGAAAATTAAAATATAATTGTCTAAAAATACACTCTAAGTATATTTTCGGTAGTAATAATGATTTTCAAAATATTTCAATGTGTCATATAAATTTGCTTGCCGTTGGTACAAGACGCAATAGGTATGGTTTCTGTCTGTCCGTCTCACGAAGCTATTGAACATTCGTTGATCATACCCATATTACTCTATAAATAATTAATAATCTATTAAGTAAATGAAAAATATAATAAGGTCAATAGAAAGTAATTTTTTGGTTTTTCAATTGATCCGATGAATAAACAAAAAAAGGTTTAGTTCCGGCTTTCTGTGGGCTTTAAAAGATTATGATAATCAGATATAAATTATTAGCATAAAATTAATATAATATTTTTATTGCAGCCTATTATAAATCCCTGATTAAAAAACCCCTTAGCCCTTATCCTTACGATTAGTGAAAAGATATCCTGATAATATTTGTTTTAATATTTCGCAATTGCTTTCTCTCGCACGAAACTTCAAGCATATTTTCCTCAATAAGACGAGCATATTAAATTATAATGAAATCTTTACTCATAAAAAACAGAGTTACGACCAGTAATTCCTTAGATTTAGCTGCAGGCTACTCTATTATAGCTCTTTCTATGATCGCATACTACCTCAATTTTGGTCAATGAAATTTTGGATGCAAATTACAAAAATCCCCAAGCTACTAAGGCACCAATTTGTTTTAATAATATGGGTGATAATTCCTTGCTTTGATGAGATGTGTTACATATCCGGTCACTTAAATAGCCAAAGGCGGTAATTTGTATGTTTCTGTACAATATATTGATGGTTACAGTACCGATGGTGGTTTCATCGAATTGTGAAGTCTTCATTTTGATCGTTGAATGATGATGCGATTGAGTTGTAATGTTTGGGAATGATTAATCAACATTATTGATTGATATAGGGCATAGCCATAGACCCAGAGATCGGAGAAGAAATTGTGTATTTATTTTTCTAAATATTTTATTAAACAAACGGGAAGTATACTATTCGCCAAAATAACATAAGAGATAAAATTTACTATTAAATTCAAATGCCATGAAAATAAGGCATTTTGATAATATTAATGTAGGGATGTTAGAACTGGACACTAACACAAAAAAGTGCTAGATACCGAAATGAAGATATAAAAGAAAAACTTTGGTGATGACAGATGACGAAATTTGCAAGAGGAGAAAAAGCTCAGATCTGGAAGATCTAATGATGAGCGTCTAGCATTATTGGTGAGATAAATTCACGTAGACTCCGCTGAATCGGTCGTAGGAAGACTATGTGAAGATCGAGCAGTGATCAGAACGAATTCATTTTAATTCATTCAGAATTAATAAATAAATTGTTAAAATTGTTTAAAACTTTGGGATGCCCAGCTGAATGTCAGCCCATAAACGTCCAAAGTACCGCTGAAAAGACTACCTATATCAATGAAGATCAGCACACTATCCAGGCTAAAACTAGCAAGAGATGGATAGAGCGTCTATTTGACTATATACTGCACATAGTCGAAATGTCGGAGATCAAAACTCACTTTGGTTTTTGCGCCACTATACCAAAAGTAAATTAAGAAATTTGGAATCCACAGACACGTGTCCCGTGGCTTTCAAACAAAGAATGTCTCATTAGGTTTAAATGTCTAAAAGATTTTATGTCTAGAAATAAAATAAAATCACAAGTCATTTATGAATTACATCTTAAAATACGAACTCGAATCCAAATATCCCTCGATATTAAAACACCTAATTTCGGATATTTACGCGTTAACATCTGCGAGCTATAAAATACTCAATGAATGACATAACATGAAGTATCGCGCTATCATTTTTTAATAAACAGTTGTGCAATCTATTGATAATATTTATTATTGGTCGGTAACGAGATAAGATCTCCCAAATAATAGTGACTATTCACGCTAGCGGCACGCGTCGGCCTCCCAACTGTTATTCATCGGGCATAATAAAAAATGTGCATTAATTTCATTACCGTAATCGCTTCGAGGGATTTATGTAGAGTATGTTTCACTAGAATATAATCGTTATCGTTGTAGTGGATTTGGTAAATTGGACTAATCAAAGTACATAACTTGAGATACATGTCGTGAATTTAATTTAATTATTTTCGGCGCATCTGCCACTGCCGTTGCTACACAAGAATGTATCTATACAATAAATTCAATTTAAGGATCTGCTTAGCAGTTGATACTAAAATAACAATATATTAGTGTTCGAAAACTCACTCTTATTATACGTTTTTAGGGTTCATATCTATCGTATCTAAATACTTTATTCACTCATATTTTAATAGATCTAAATAAAAAATATATTACACAAGACGATCATCATGAAGGTTCTATCCCAAGGGAGCATTTAATCGAGATAAAAAGTACCCTACCACGCAAGTCAGCTCATACCCAACCTGTATACCAAATTTCATCAAAATCCGTTCCGTAGTTTCAGCAGACGGACAAACATCCAAACAAATAAAAACTTTCACAATTATACAATTAGTGTGATGTGCTTTTATTAATAAATCCCAGCCTTTAAATTCGAAATATTCTGAAGCGAGTTTGAATTACTAAGACAGCGATAGAGTAATGTTGTAAATGCAGCGCAAATACAATATTCTATTTGAATACATATTTTATTTGAGCTAAAATATCGCAAGTAACAATTTGGCCTGTACCGTTGTGGCTATACATCAGGTGAAATTGTGGATGCCTGCGGGTGTAGGCTACGGTACCGATAATAGGCTTAAGCGATTTCTTGTTTTATTCCTCTACTAGCTGCGCCCCGCGGTTTCACCCGCGTAAGTCCGTATCCCGTAGGAATATTGGGATAAAAAGTTGCCTATATATTATTCCAGTTGTCTAGCTGTCTACGTACCAAATTTAATTGCAATCGGTTCAGTAGTTTTTGTGTGAAAGAGCAACAACAAAGAACACACATCCTTACTAACTTTAACTTTCGCATTTATAATATTAGTAGGATAGTAAGATTTGACAGACAATTAGCCGCATTCATTTGTATAATGAAAAACGTCCATTGGACATATTTGTCCATAAAATTGTTCTCGCTGAAGGGCCTCTTATGTTTAACCAGCGGTTTTATCCGCGCGGTCTAAGCAAATTCCTACAAGACTTGAATGTTTCATCGCAGTTAAGGCAGGATGCTCTTAAGCCTCCTATCTTACTCTTATAAAACATTGTTGTGATGTGAAAAAACCAATACAGACAAACACACTTTCGCAATAATAAATATGGATTGAATGGTATTCCACCATGCTGACCAAGAGTGTTGGTTGTTATCCATTTTTTTGGTATTTTGCGCACCATTGCTCTCTCACCGTTTTCCTTTCTAGAGATAATAAAGGATAAATATTGGCCAGTTTGGGTCATAATAAAACGATTTAAGAATACAATAAAATATTTGATCGACATATTCCTATTCTCTTCACATTCCCGGTATTAGATTATTAATGTAAAAATCCTACCATTGATATGTAGCACGATTAGGTCTTGTAAATTTCTGTTATCATTATATTATACCATATATATACCAGGATATAGACGATGTATCTTTAAAGTTAAAATTATATTAGCTCCATTATTAAAATCGCGACCTTTTTTACCTTGCTCCTGACAAGACGCGTCAGTTGAAAGGCAGGTGAGGTGGTATGTACAACACTCCCATCCATGTGGTGGTATAAATTCGAAGCTGGTGGAATTATGGCGGTAAAGATTGTATAAGTACTGTCAACTGATTGGTTTTGTTAAATTGTAGTAAGTTATAGATCTCATTTGTAAGCGTGGATGGTTTTCTAGCAGCTCTCTGTGTTACTTCTGAATGATACACGTGGTTGAAGGATTTATTCTGCGTGTAAGTATTTATTAGAGCTATGTGCGTATTTGCTGTTTGAAATGGTAAGATTAGAGTAGATTATATAAGAAATAGTAAGTTGTATGCTATTTGCAAAAAAAATAATATAACTAAAATTGATGTCTAGAAGTCATAACTTTCATAATGGAAAACTAAAACAGCTTAATGTACATGTACATAAATGAACATAAATTTGTACGTACATTTTTTTAGTTCATTGGCTATTTTTCTAACTTAATGTAAATTCTTAAAACAAATACGTTTTAAATATGTTCTCATTTATTTTTGGGACCGATCGTAACAATTGGTAACTCCATCAACCATCATCCATACTTGTTATTATAGTGTGTAGAATTATTAGTACAATTCAATCACAAAGATAAAGTAAACACAAAGCTTTCATCCTCTTTACTAATTATTACATTAAAGTCACCACATAAAAGGATATAAAATAAATCTGGCAACAAAACTTACCATCTAAGATTTTATAAACACAACAACAAATAATTAATAACATTTATAATCCTATTAGACCACAGACAAGCCAGAACAACTGAATATCAAACATCGATCAGCTTCCATTTTATAAAAATCAATTCTATTCATCTTCGGTGCCTTTGATATCATTGCCTTAATTAGCAACCGTTTTGAGAACACAAAATATTTCTAAAATGGCTTATTCCAATCAATTCTCATCGGTGGGTACAATAAAAATGAATTATGAGTTTGTCTAGTTTCGAAGATTCTGTCTAGACTTTTTATAATGTTAGACCAATTTAACGCTTTTATATTAGAGTCGGATCTTTGAAATTAACTACGTATTTATATTTCTCTGTTTTATTGAGCATCCAATTAATAATGTAATTAATTATATATTAAATGAAGTCTACGTTTCATGTTTGATCGTTTAAGGTATACGTTATAGCTTACTATTTAAGGAAACCCACTAATTTAACTCGTTATTTTAAAAACTTAATTATGTAACTTCTTTGATTTATTTGAAAATACAACTTAATCAATATTTTGGCTTTCGTTTACGATATTTCATTAATTAGGGTTAGGGTACAAATTATATAAATAAATATTGTCTAAATAATCACAGATATACTTTTTGGTATGTGGATGAGCTCGTAATATGTACCTTGTATGTATGGTCATGTATATACCTTGTTGCTTTGATAGTCCCATCATTACAATGTATAAAATATTCAATTTATTAAAAAATTTTCTCAATCATTAAGCAAAACTTTAAAATATATGATGACATTAGTACTATATAAAAGATAACTATTATATGGATATACTATAAAACTGGTACTATGAGTATATTCGCAAATGTACGCAAAACCACAACGACACTTGCAAATCTTTTCTCCATACACGAGAACAAACATTTGTACATTGCTCGAATGTTGGCACATAATTTATTTATGAAAGTAATGTTTTTTTCACAAAATATCTTAAACAAATTATCCCTTACTAGGCATGTCTCACACACCCATGTAATTACAATATCAGTAAGCGTAGGCGACTTTTTAAAACATCTCATGCATGCTGGTTATCATCGATAATGATTTATTGCCTAGCTGATGAGCACGCCAGTTTTAGGTTATATATAAATTATAATAAAAAATGCCTACGCATTACAAGACTGCCTCTGATTATAATTGCAAGAAACACTAGTCCGCCTTATGGTTAAGATTTTAATGTAATTAGGGATGTTTTTCTAGACGCAAAGAAAGTTGTTTAAACTTGAAACGCATGTTTTACAATTGTTATGTTATGTAACGTGTTTGTCTGTCCCTATATCTTTTAATCGACGCAATGGATTTTGATGTGATTTTAATAAATATCAAGATATATAGATGTAGATTGAGATAGAGTGAATTAATGTTAAAGTTTATATGAACATGCGTAGTTTCATAAGATAAGATGTTATAAAATAGATTGACATAATAAGGTTCTTATCGATTTATCAACAACTATCTAGGAGGTAGTCTTAGCTGTAATAGTTGATTATATAATTTTGTAGGTTTGAACGTCATTACAATAAAACATAAAACAAGCCATATCGTAACCACTATTGATAGCCGAATAATTTATTTTTGTTACAGCGAATTATAGACCTTTATCAAATATTTAGTTTCATTATTTACTACCACATTACCATATTTCAGTGCATTTGGTATGTATGTAATACTTTTAACACACTATTTGATTTACTATAAATTTCCTCCAGAATAAATATATGTATAAAGCACCGCATAATAAGTAATAAACACTGATTTCGTCGAACTTTAATTAGGTAGGTATTTATAATAACGCAACAAATTGATTGATAAACGAGACGCTAATTATCCTTCACTTGTCAAAATTTATGTGTATACGGCCCATTAGTTTTATTTTCAATTTATTTCATAATAATGATACATAATGCGTTTAGTAATGTACTCAATGCCGTTGTAAAATAAACATAAAACTCGATCCAGTCGCATTAAAACCAATCATTACTCCATCGAAATATATAATGAAGAAAAACTTGACCAAAACTGACGTCGATACATTAGATTGCTTTATGAATAAACGGAAAGGTGTTGTATATTAATAAAATAATTATAAACTACTGATTGCTCGAACTATAATATCATTGGGTGGGAGTGGTCTTTCGCACGGTTTAATTTATGGTAACTCGTTGATAGTGAATAAATCGTTTTAGTATTAAATCTGTTGAAATTGCTATTTAACACGGTTGCGAGTATAGTGGGTCGTTTTGGTTAATTCAAAGAGAAATGTGCCCAAACACGATGGTGTTTTAATGATGCTTAGTCAATTTATTACGCGATATGTTATTAATTATGAATGATTTATTTGATTGCTGGATTGTGTGAAATGTATTCTGGGCAGTAAATCTATATCATATGTCCACTAGCGATCCGCCTATATTTCGCTTCGGTCTTGAAGAAAAAAATATTTAAGTTGAAAAAAGGGATTTTAGCTAAATATAGTTAAAACATTTTTTCTTAAAAAACTGTTTACAGCATCTGTAGGCTCATAAAATCAAAATGCCAGTGAATTCAAAACAAATTCCGCTGGACTTAGCTTGTATTTATAGTTTTATGTTATAAAATGTTTGCCATTCGTAATATTCAATTGAAAAACCATTGGTTTAAAACGCATATTGATTAATATAGAAACAACAAAATTTCAGATGGACAACATTTTATCACAAAATTCTATTTCAATATACTACAATAGAATTGTATAATCAATCAAAATCTGTATGATAACATAGAAAGGATGCGCGGCAAATCAATCTGTCTCAACCCTAACACCTAATTGAGGTACAAAACTACCATTCTGACGGCGAGAAAGGGTAAAAGCAAAAAAGACAAAGGTGCTATAGGGAAAAATTGTCGGATTGTTATGAATATGTATGAATGTATCATTATAAAGGAGCATATGCGCGACACATGGTCGATGAACCATACGGCCACTATTAATACATATTGAATGTTATTTTTACGATAAAATCGTAGGAAACGATGTTTTTTTGCTTCAATTAATACATCCCTGTTGTAGTACTCGCTGACATGCTTTATTTTGTAACTTCTTTTTTTATAATCTGTGTGTTATGCTATTTCTTGGTTGAATTAATAATGTAATATGGAATGCTGTATTGTGCCCTATTTATCAATTAATTTTTTGCGATTATGTTATAAAAATAGGTGTTTTCTTATTGATCCCTTTATTGTTAGTGTATACGCAGATTTTTGCATTAATTTCGATTAATATTAATTTACAAAGTTTTAAACCTTGATATATTATATAGTATCCATTATATTTATTACTTTGTCCCACGATTTAACACTTGACTGCCAGCCAGTAGGTATCACCAACACGGCCCAATGGGCACGATCCCGCAACGTGCTTTATTCTCTTCTCATTCCAATCTTGACTATGGCTAACGATAAATTTTTTTGCTATTTATCCCATCTCCTGCCTACTGCGAAAATAATCTATATCGCCTTACACGACTCTTTCATGGCGCTTTACTTTCCGTTGCGCGGTATCCAAGCGAGTCAAGTCTGAAAGCTTCTAAAGTAAAAGTAATGGATGGCGAAAATTTTAAAGATTGGTTTGATTATGTAATGGTTTTGGAAGCGTGCGCGCACCCCAATCGTCACGGTGTCGCGTGGTCTGATTCACTGCGGTCCACCGCACCTTGCGATGTTTTTTGTACAAAAAATTACTACTAGCATTCGAGGGTTCTGCATTTCGTATTTTACATATTAATGATATTGGCTATCTAAATGGAAATTTGAAGTTATTTAATATTGATTAGTGGCTATATGGGTCGACATTATATGATCATTATGTAAAAATAGAAGTTATTTAATTTCCTAGATGGCTAATATTACATACATATAGCATTCTTGTAATGAAAATTGAGATGCAATATGGTTATAAATCCTTACTCCAGGGGAAAAAATTATAGATCTTTATTACAGCAATTAGCAGACCAATTAGCACTGCTTTAAGACGTCATGGTAACCCCCTGGTCTGGAATTATGTTTCACATACATAGGCAAGTGAATTTCACGCAGTCTTGATTAAAATTCAAATTTATTTAAAATATCACCATGTATCTTTTTCTTATTCTATAGTGTAGCTTAGGTCGTCATAAGCGAATAATATATTAAAGATTTTCTTTATTTTCATATCGAAGAACATTAAATACAGGCATAATCTATTCTTCTAAATGCAAGTGAACTACTAATTTAACCACATATCAGAAATTTAATGTCTGATTATATATTTATTATTCTCAGAATTATAGCATTTGAACCCAAAAGTAAATCACCAAGTGAAGGGTGACGAAACGTAATTTCATAGTTGGAGCACGAGCCCAATTGTCAGAGGCCTGCGTAATGCCACGCCACGAATCGTGGTCTGTACTTAATTTGATTTTAGAGGACCGTAATTTGAATGTTCTTAGAAACTAAGGTAGATAGCTATCTATTCTCCATCAGTTTAATAGATTGTTCTAAGAAGCTAGGGCTATTGATACTGTAATCAAACTTTTTGTAGTCAATTCCATGTTCGAGTGCATGAGTTTCGTTTTTTATCTTGTGTATTCGGAGATTATTCATCTCGTTGGTTATGCTTTGTTTTGTTATAATAGATTATTCTCTTAATAGTTTAAGATCAAAGTTAGAACATATTTCTTTGATCTTTTAGGAATTACATGCTTCTTATCTTGATCAAGATTTCAATTTACAATAAGGTTCTGTGAATAAAATTGATACATTCCGTAAATCGAAAAAACATGGACTATACATCTTTATATATCGCTTATCTAATATATAACTAGCCTGTTACATATCCTCATCAGTCTATATCAGCTGTCTCAGTTCTGATTGTTATAGAATCAGTTACATTTTTTGCCACTGCAAAGAACGTTTAAATGTAAAAACTTTAACGTCCATGTCATCAGGGGCCTATTAAAAAACTTTATATGAGGGTGGCAACGTGCCTATGGGCAGGTGAAATAAATGCTTTGTTCCTTCAAATGTCAGATCAATTAGACTGTCTCAATTAAGGTCATCTAGTTTTCACTTAGAAATATGTTTGGTAACTGTTTATTGTAGTGTTACAGCCCTTTTTGTGTCTGATGTGTGTGGAATCTTTCTCTTATCTATTTCAAATGTGGTATAGTCGCGGAGTTCTTTAATGCGATACGTTTTAATTTTCATTCTTACGTTATTCATTCATTTAGTAAAGATAATGTAATAAAGATGATTTTTATTATTATTATTATTTAATAAAACCCCAAGGGATGCTTCCACTGCCATCATCAGATAATGTTTCCGATCTCAATTGCTACTTTTATGATAGATAAGGTCAAGATAACATATCAGAAATCCGTGAAACCGGCCGTAATAAAATAACAATATTAATGTATGACAACTTAAAAAGAAATACACTCATATGTAGTTAGAGCAAAAAGGTCAAATAAGGTACATCATTACTGTGAGTTAAAAAAAACAGTTATTTGATTTTTTCGCGGCCTTGTAAAAAATAAAAAAAATGTGTAAGGAAGGAAGAATGAAATGGCTGAAACAATTAAAGGGATTGAACATTTGCCTGGAAATTAAACAGATATTATATAAAATATAGTCTCTACTTTTCCTAGCTACTCTTATAATATCTATGTTTCTTTAAAATATAACACAAAATCGCTTTTTCTAGGGTCAATAGTCATTTCGGACAAAGATAGAGTAACGGTACAACTTTAGAACAATCAGTGTGGTAAAAATTACATTTTAATCGTAGAATATAATTTTGATGCATATTTAACTGGATTGTTAAACACCTGTAACAGTTGTAATCACACTATTTATAACAGAAATAGATTTGTTTCGCTGTACTCTATAATGACGCTAAAATTACGATTTAATTCCATTCTAAGTAACGTGTGTGGTCATAGATTGTGAAACAGTTGTTGTATAACTTTTTTAATACATTTTGTAATTATTAAAATATTTTAATATAATTCAATTTTTAATATTAATTTATTATATTAATTTAATATCTAATATATAAAATTCTCGTGTCACAGTTTTCGTTGCCATACTCCTCCGAAACGGCTTGAGCGATTTTGATGAAATTTTTTGTGCTTATCCGGTATCTATGAGAATCGGCCAACATCTATTTTTCATCCCCCTAAATGATCAGAGTAAGGCAGAACAGCGTTTGCCGGGTGCAGCTAGTAATTTATAAAATTTTAAAAAGCAATTGATTAATAAATATTACTAATTATTAAAATACAATGTTTATTGGCAAACGGGTATTGTTTTAATATGAGAGTTGAGCACGCTTCGACACGAACTGGGGAAGGTACTGCACCCCACAGAACATCATCATACGAATTCTACAACTTAACGATCAATAGGGGAGCCGGAGACCTGTATCCTTTTCCATAAGTTCATAGTAGGTACATATCTTTATTCCCGTCATCAAAAAATCCATTTAGCTTAAACACAAATATACATGGGCGGTGGTGATCACGTATCACCAAGCGAAATTCACCAAAGCGCCATCTATTACCTAAAAAAACGATTACCCTCAATAAACAAATAAAGATTATATAGGTATTTTTTGTAAATTACCACCCCAATTGGAAAACTTTGCTAATGTATACAGTTTATACGAGGAAAATGGTTTGTCCCGTCTGTTTCATAATCTATGCCGTAAGGCTTTTTAAATTATTTTTGTACAACATTAACAACTGTTCTACATTCATAGCGTAGCAACAAAAAAGCGGGCGTGCAGCTAAGTAGATGAAACAACAGAAGTCAAATTTTCTTAAGACATTAATCTTGCAGTATGTTCGAATGACTGTGGAGAGTGGGGTGAACATACGTTAGAGAATTGACTGGTTTATGGGATTGATAATAATACCTGGTGGTGATCCTTCTGAAGATGCATATTTAGGGATAGATGAAGTAAAGGGTCAATGTGGTCCTTTTTAAATATTTAATTATAATATATGCTGAATATTTCAATTAAGCAGGTAATCATCATCATCATCAACTGAGGCTCTACAGCCGCGAGTGGGCCTTGGCCTGGTCCAGTATTTTCTTCCAGCTCTCTCGATTCCCTGCCCGGGCTCTAAGCAGGTAATCGTGTTCAGATATTGTGATATTCTGATAATCGTTTTGCCAAATATTGTTCACTTTTTTTTATTAAATTAGTAAAAAACAAACAATTATTATATTTCGTGAAGTATTCGTTAAGTTTGTTAATCAATACTTAAACAAGCGATAATTCATACATTATAATGTTATGATATGGAAATTATTTCGCCCTATTAAAATTAACGGGTCCTGCTAAATGTCAGAGCGGAAGAATAAATACAATGCAAATAACATTTTCTGCTTATTGCTGTTAGAATGATGCAAATTGTTTATTCGAAACGTTAAATTCCTGGGTACAAAAACATGTTTACGTTACATAATAAGAGCACTTCGGAATGTTCCTATACTAAGCGAGAAAAAAAAGCCTGTAAAAAAGAAGAACTTGATGTGCAGTCAAAAACGTATACAACTTTTACTCTTTATTAAATACTAGAAGTAAAAATCCTTGTATCTCATCAATGAACCCATATGAAATTGCAGATCACACACAGTTCTATGGTATTCTTGTACTGTTCAAGATTATCCCTTGTTTTCACCTATAAAGTTATGTTTCCTGTTAGGGAAAATTAACTAGTTAATTACTACTATTTAATTTTAATTTAAACTATCGCGCAATTATAGTTTAAATAAAACTTACGCCTACTTTGTAATATGCTAACACATTGCCCTAAATATTGAACAGTATATTATGTGTATGCATTATTCAAGCTAATCAGCATGTTAATTCATGTAAGTTTGGTCACCCCAGTCGCGTGTTTGCGCGGTCGCGAGCTTTCTACCGCTAACGGTCGGCGCGTGCGCACAGCACCTGTCCCGCGACCCGCACACCGTGTGGTTAGCGTACAATTGCCTTTACTATTGTAAAATAGATATACAGGTATTGTGTGCTTTAATGGCGGACTGTTGCAAAAATGTGGACTTTAATAACTTTGAATAAAGATTGGCTGAGTCGTGACGTCACTCGAACGTTTTATCGCTAGAGCCTGCACCAAATCTATTGTAAAAACGTAAAACGTTGAACAATCATTTTCCGAAAAGTAATGGTTAGTGTATGACGTCATTTTCATAGTTCAGACCTTTCTTTCTATTTGAAAAGCGCCACTGCCTCCTGGTTGTCTATTAAATATAATCTTATAAACAATGTTGCTCGGTAAGTGCTCTGTCGAGTTAGATGTGCACAATTTGTAGTTTTAAGTGGAACCCAAACACATAAGTAACTTTAAGGTGAAACATTCCATCGGCCATTTAAATACTTGTTACTTATTGCAGCAATTTTATACACAGTATACAAGTATACGCCATTAAAATAACTCTAAATTACGTATAGCAAAATACACTCTTACATATTTTTTATCTTCATCATATATGTTCATATCATATATGCCCATATATGTTCTCACTGCTGGGACACAGGCCTCCTATGAGAGTTTAGGCCAAAATCCACCATGTTTTCCTTCATCGTTTTAATCAGTGGCATCAGTTACACATGCAGATAAGTTGAAAAATCAATTTATTTTCTGCACGCTCGCCTGGTCTCGAACCCAGACTTGCCAATTTTAAGTCCGAGGTCCTCACCACTGAGCCACTACTGCTTGCTTATACCATTATACCACAAAGAAACAGCTACCGTTTGATAACCACAGATTTTATTACGAGGTAATTTCATAAGAATCTTCTAATGTATGGCAACGGTTCTTCACATTGAATGGGAAAGTAGAGGAATAGAGAATACAATTCACGAATAGGGTGTGGGGTACATTCAAATCATGTTTCAGTTAAAGCAAAGGTTGAGGAAAGAGATTTATCTACTTTTAATTTAGTATTGAAAATCTTTAACGTTAAGAAAAGCAATATTTTGTTAAGATATTATGGTTAAGAAGAATGTGATTCTAGTAAAATATACGCAAACTGAACAATATGTTAGGACAGTCAAATCGATTTTGTTTATGTAGAATCATATTACAAGAATAAAAGAAGGGAATTAGAAAAATACTGTGAAACAGTCGAGTCGTTTAAAAAAGGTACTTAAAGGTAAAAATTATGACTATTTATTCCTTTTATTTGTAAGCTTGTGTTCATTTTTTTTACATATTTGATCTTAATAATCTACTTATATGTGAAGCTGATTCTATCAGTATGATTTATATTTAATATCAATAATCTTTAAATCTATATAATTCAAAACGAATCGTTCAAATATGTTAAGAGTAAAACCCAAGAATGGCTTGACCAATCAGGCTATTTCATTTATTTTATTAAATATGTACCACGGGTGAAGCCGAGGTGGACAGCTAGTAATTAATAGTTTCAACAATTGCACACGTCGATTGTTTAAAAGCCAGATACAAAAATCGACTTGTTCTCTCTTTACGAAGGCATAAAGAAGTGACCGTTGACGCAGGTGCGCGTTCACCTGTCGAGTCCCGACCGTTAATTCGGTAATGACGCTGTATGATTCAATCAATGAAATTTCTTTTTATGTAATACTGAATTAATTGGCTATATTTGGTGCTATAACCATAATGTGTGGAAACATTGTTGTTGTGAAGCAAGCGCTCTAGATGTTCTGTTATGCAGACAAGAACGTAAGAAATATCCCAAAGTATGTAATTGGGCGTACATTGTTTCGTGAAGACCTATTTCTGCAAAATACCAACGTTTAAAACGAACTTATGACAAACATTAACTTGTTATTAATTAGTCGAAACTCGTACCGTATTTATTTTATTGTAAACTGCTACATTCCTTATTGGTGAACGAAAAACATTACATGAAAGGTACGCTTAAGCGTACCTTTCATGTAATGTTTTTCCATGAATGAATTATATGATATGAATTATACCATTCAGATGTGATCCCATTAATTCTTTTTGCAATACAAACAAGCGTAAAATATTTACAAGCGCCGAGAAAATACACCTCGGAGATAATCAGCTCAGCAAACAAATAATTTCGAACGTGAGACTACTATCTCAATAATAACAATAAATCGCTCGCTATAAAATGAGCCTTATGCTTTATGTAATAATGCTTCTTGATATCAGAAAGAAAATGGGATATATTTATTCGAAAAATGATGCCACGTGCTTGCATGTAACCGTGTTAGGGCTTGTACAAACATTATAATGTAAAACAACAAAGTATTCAAAGATCACCTGTGACATTCATATCATACCTCTAATTATTATGCAAATATTTCATATAGCGATAATACTATGAAAATTAACATGAATATATTTAGCTATTATTTGTGTTAACGGACCTCAATTAGTTATTCCATGAGTGTCTTAAATGGTGAAGCTAATAACTTACTAGATTAACATACTAATCCTTATAAAGAAATTTAATAAAATTACAGCTATACATGATAATGAAATTTACATTTTACCTTATTTTATGTCATGATATCCCTTCGTAACATATTCCTTTCAAATAGCCAAATTCAAATCATATTCCATACACTGCCGAGATTTTATTAGTACTCCTCTTTATTTAATTGCAATATATTCCATTTTTTGCTATTGACACAAAATATATAGCATTTTAAATCGCAAAATATGCGTATTTGTCACCGAAGAACCGAGAATATTACACATTATTGCGTAAATTTATATATGTTATTCAATCAGTACGGACTTAAATGTAGAACTCAAAACCTTAACGCATCATACCTTCAGAAAAGGATACATACTTTTTTGTGAATAATAGAGAAAGTTCTCGCATTGTGTCGATTAATATTGGTGTTACGCAAGGATCTATTTTTGGTCTCTTTTTGTTTCTGGTATATATTAATGATCTGCCTCATTATTTATGGATATGTGATAGTTTGTGTTAAATTTATACTTTCCAGCGTAAAAAATGGACATCAAATAGAACTCTAATTCGCACGTGTATTAATATTTACTTGGATATTAGTCATTAAAACCAATACCAGTACTTCAATCACGGTGATACATATGATCACAAGTTTAAATATATTTTACTGATTCAAAGAAAAAGAAGGGAAAAAATAATAAAACACTAAATACACTGAGCACTATTATGAACTCTATTCTTTTATGATATAAGAACTCACAATAAATATCACGCAATGGATAAATCATTTAGTTTTATGTAACATCCCTATTGTAAATAAAATAACGACGGCGTTTCTGATCGATCGCCGATTTGCATCACGCAGATAGAATTACATCTCGCATTGTTTATGGGTTGTTCTTGGTGACCATTCGCTATAACTGAAGTGCGACGGTTGCATATAAGTTGCTATTTTATAACCTTTCAATCTGTACTAATATTGCAAATGGGAAAGTTAATCTGTATATGCGTCTGTCTCCTCTTTTTTTGTCATAGCGGGCAGCTGAGCTGGTGGTTCGCCTGATGGTAAGCGATCAGATTGAAGATTCTAAAGAAAGACTGAGACGGGTGAGGAAAAGGAAATGCCTCCTCCCCCCTATTTCACTAGCCACTATTTGACGCCGGTTTTCTGTGGGGTTGTGGTACTTCCCTGGCGCGAGCTGGCCCAATACGTGCCGAAGCTTGCTCGACTCCCACATAAGCTAGGATAGAAAGCTAGTTTGTAATTCAATATATTTTCATATTCATAAAAAATATGAAAATTTTAATTAAGTTAAAAAGCAAAGTAATCTTCTGAGAATCTTCAAGCATTGTGAAACGAAAATATAGTGTTGCCTTTAATAAGTAATATTTTGAAAGTGATACTTATTAGATAACACTTATTTATATATTTTAGGTGACGGATAGCCATAGTTGTTTAAATACTTTGTAAATTTACTTATTTAACCAGGTAAGGCGTTCCTATGCCGCAGTATTTCTTCTAAAGTGGCATTCCAATGAACAAAAACGGAACCAGGCTATTCAAACACACAGCGATTAAGGTATTAGGGACAATAATATTTTTATAAGCACAAAATCCGATCAGAGCCGTCGGAGTACACAAATAACTTACTATTACAGGATCGCCTACCGATTCAGCGCGAAGTGCCTATCATAAACACGGATTGTGCCAGTACTCGAGTTATGTACCCATAGCACGCTATCCTGGTATTATAACTGAGCGATAAATTAGCTCTTCGCACCCTGATCTCGAGCCGCAAACCGAACATCGATGATTTATACACAATTATCGATTAATTCAAGCAGCGTTTCGCTATCGAGTGGGCTATGGTAATGATTAACCTGTTGGTTAATTACAGCTTGATGTATTTTTAGATTGTCTGCAGAGTGAATTAAATTGAGGTGTAATTGATATGGTCCTGTTATTCATAGGGTAATATAAATCATTAATATACTTTTTGTATAATCGGTGGACGGGTGTACGTAAAAAAATATTTCTCGCTGGCTATATAAAAATGATTATAAGTGGGTAGTATGCTGATGTGATACGCTAATGGTTATATTTATAATATTATTAATGCACTGTTAAAATTGCCCAAGTTATATTCATTTGCCTTCGTCTAGGTGACACTATGACTCTTTTTTATTTAACTGTACAATAATTCAAATCTATCATACATTATAACAGGATAGGAAATACAAACAATATAAAAACATTTGTAATAAGCGGGGAATGATAACCACGATTCTAATAACCAACGAGGTGTATGCACGATTGTGCGGCGTGCTATCAGGTTTTTTGTCGGAAAATGGGAGCAATACTCATCAGATATCGATACAAAAAACGCCGACGATGGACAAAGGCGCCACCTCGATTACGCCCTATGACAAAGCAGTTTGAACAACACTCCATATTGATCCAAACAACCAGTCTATTTAGTTCAGCTTTATTGGATTTTTTTGTCCGCGCTGACCTCTGTAAAATGATTTTTATAAGTGAAACTTCTGGGCTCGCGCCAACAATTGCTTCTTTACATGACGAGGAACAGCTCGGCAATCATCTGAATCGCAAAAAGTCATGACTGTCATGGAAATTCAATACAGTATTCAAGCACTTTAAACTTATTTTTGCAGAGTAACTAATAACGTAGTCCAAGTGAGTCCAGAGTACAGCAACAACTATTTCATCGTTCTGATATTCTGCTATTTTATTTTTCCAATAGGGTAATTACTTTGTCAGTGCTATATAGACCTTCCAATACACATACAGATGTTGAAAACTCAATTCAATAGGTCTACGTGTTCTGGCTGGCCTCTGGTTAGCTCCCGTGGCGCGAACTCTGATATTGTATGAGCGATCGAAATGGTAGGTTTAATCGATCATTTTGTGTATTCTTTTAACGTTTTGACCGTATCAAAATTATTGCTTACTTTGCATTTAAAACACATGCGTTTCTTTTCTATTCTGTTTAGGAATAGTGGAACATATTAGGCACTCAGTAAAACGAAGAGAATTTAATTGTTTACATTAAAAGGAAAACATGATATCTACAAATGCCAATGAATTTGGTTATGTTAAAAAAATATGGTTATAACTTAAAACGGTGAAGGAAAACATCGTGAGGAAACCGGCATGTCCAAGAATCAAAAGTTCGACCACATGTGACATCTGCCAACCCGCACTTGGCCAGCGTGGTGGATTATGGCCTGAACCCTAATAGGAGGTCTGTGTCCCAGCAGTGGGAACATATATGGGCTGATGATGATGATTGGGTTATATGTGCACTATGTAAAAGATACAATAATGAGTATTATGATCACATTTCACTTGTCTTGGTGTTAAGGCAATTCTGAAATGTATAATAACTAGGATGAAAATAAAAAACTAAACTATATGCAGGTGGTGAAATACAAACAGCCTGAAATCTGATATGTAAGAAACTTAAACCCTATAAAATAATTATATTAACTTAAAAAATAACTTAGATATTTCTGTACTTTATGACAGAGCAGACATAGCCGTTAACTATTAAGTAAAAAAGCTATTTCATCCAGACATAAGTTTCATGTTTAAATATAAAATTATAGGAAAGTTTTGTTGTTGAAAGGTGGTGAAAGGGCTTGCTTCCCCTAAACAGTATCACTTAGGTAATTGCAGTGTCGTGATCACGTGGTAATATTATTGGGTTCGACCAAGCGTTTAGGTGGTCCAATTTGGACCACCCAGCGGTCACCGATATAATTGTTCCCATTAAGATTTATAATGTCCAATATTGACGCGGCTTTTTGGATAGCTTCAAAACGGTATACAGGGTGTTATTTTTTAAAACGCCTTTGCTACGTCTGTTCAGTAAAATATCACACAATCAATACATTATTCTAATACACTTTACTGAGAAACGGTGACAACGTAATGTTTCTTACTAGTCTAGATGAGTTATTGATCATATAAATATTGTTTTATTCATCTTGTAGTCGGGCAATTTGGGCAGAATTCTTGCGAACCCTCTTAAAGTTCCAATTAAGATTTTTTGATACGGAAAAAATATGGCTTATAAAATATGGCTGTTTAAGAATTTCTGTTAGTGGTTTTGTTATAAAGATCATTTTTTTTTTCAAGAAATTGAAACAGCAAAAGCATGAAATGTTCTTTTCAGTCAAAGTGATGGATATAACAGCCTAATATAAATAAATATAAAATTTCCAAGCGGAGACATATTTAAAGCACCCTATATATAAAGAGGAAAACAAACTATACGATAGTTGTGAATTACATTAATCATTATTACGTGAACGATATCGCGTAATTGATTAATACGCATCAGTTTAGTGAAGGAATTAGTGAAAGTTTTCCTTAACAATTATCGTGAGGCTAACAAAGGTGAGTGGGACGTCTACATTGATTAGATAATTATGTTTGTTATAGTGTATATTTGCTATTGTAATTCAATTAGTAATATCTCCTTGGTACAAACCTATTTGCATATTGTGATAAAAATATATTATAGAGTATAAAGAAATGCGCTTCTAATTAACTAAAGTTAGGTATGAAACATTAATTAGCTTCGCTTAGCATATAATATTTATTTAGAAGTGAGTCACTAGTCGAGATTTCTTTTATATTTTACAATACGTCAAACATAACTAGGTACGACGGGAAAAAGCAGTGGTGGCTCAGTGGTGAGAACCTCGGACTTCAAAATCGATAAGTCAGGGTTCGAGACCGGGCGAGCGTGCAGGAAATAAATTGATTTTTCAATTTATCTGCGCATGTTGATAACATCACCACTGCTTAAACGGTGAAGGAAAACATCGTGAGGAAACCGGCATGTCCAAGAATTAAAAGTTCGACGTCATGTGACATCTGCCAACCCGCACTTGGCCAGCGTGGTGGATTATGGCCTGAACCCTCATAGGAGGCCTGTGTCCCAGCAGTGGGAACATATATGGGCTGATGATGATGAACTAGGTACGAAAATAAATAAAACAACTAATTAGTAAGTATTTTAAAAAGTATTTTAGTGCTTTTTGTATTTAGTGCCAAAAATTCATGCACTCTTAACCATGAAGGGATACAAAATGGTTAGTTACAAACAAAAATCATCTTAATTCAAATTCACTGTTGATATAGAAATAAACATTATAAATAGTTTCTTTTCAAAAACTATCCTCACATTATATGCAGAATACAGGTTTAATTAAGGTGATCATAAAAACCCTAATAAATATATTATGCAGGTGGTTTTAGCTACAATAATAGAAGCTCCGTCGTAAAAGGGAGAAATACGATGCAAATAACAGCAAAAGTATCAGAATCCACGGTCAAGTTACTGTATTTGGTATTATGCGAGAGATATTCACTGCTTTAACTAAGGTGTGAATTAATTGATTTTTATGAAGTAGTCTTTACTAAAAGAATCATTCGTAATTGGGTGGCGTTCACTAGATGTGGTAGACTATTGGTTTTAAGCACGCTATGATTTCAGGGGTCCGTAGCGGAATGGATGGTCATTGATTAAATAAAAGTAATTACTAGAATTATCATTTATTACCCTGTGATCTTTGAAATAAGGTGCTTTTCACAAAATAGCTTTTGTTCGGAGGTGGTACAGTCGGCACAGTCGTTTAGGAATTTAGCAAGAACACAGAAGGTATACAGTACAAAGTGATTGAATTCTATTTGCGAACAAAGAAATATTTAAAAAATTAACTGTATGTTTGTGTTTGTTCAATAGAGACTTTTAAATATTTCGATTAATTTTTTGTTGTCTCTTATATAGTTCGTTTTCATTTTATAAATACATTATTCTACTCGTCATTATATTAGGTATGCTTTATCCAGCAAATAATTAATGTATTATGTTATAAACACTGACCTTTGTCCAGCCAGATTAACCAGAAAACCAGTAGAAATTTAATATTAAATAATTATTAATTAATTTAATATTTATATAATAATATTTAGAAATAGTATTAAATAAGATATAGAAACTGAGATTTTAGTGATTTTGAGTAGCTTTAATAGTTTCATAGCAACACAAGTATATACGAGTAACATAAAGCTATTCTTTAAAAAATTCTCTTTCTTTGTAAGTAAACATTAAACAAAAAGCTGACACCAGCGGAACCCAAAGGGCATCTTTGTACGTATCGTAAATTCGAATTGTTTACGAAGAAGTTTTTGCCATAGCTAAAGTAATTAAGCATAACACTTAGTGAAGTATTCAGGAGTAATTATTAGGTGCTGAGATATTTGAAAAGCTATCGAATACCAATTTGAACGGATTTGGTCGTATCGGCATATTTAGATAAAAATGCGACTCAGACCATCCCAGTGTAGAGGTATGTGAAACAATAAAACTGATGTTACAAGGAATTCATTGAACTAAGGAACTGAGTTGATCACTTGCCTTGTGAACTGTTAAATACTCATACAAAGCAATAGCACTTCTTATTCTTAGGTATATTAATACTAATATTATAAAGGTGAACAGTTTGTTTGAACGCACTAATCTTAGGAACTACTGGTCTAATTTGAAAAATTCTTTCAGTGTTAGACAGTCCATTTATTGAGGAAGGCTATACGCTATATATGTATGACGGGCGGAGCCGGGGCGGACCGCTAATGTCTCATATAGTGTTACACAGTGTGTATCAATAGACTACACAACATTCAGTAATCGCTTTCGTATAACTATATTAATTTTCGTCGTAATTAAGAATTTCAACGATGTCCCAAAAACATAGGTTTTCTATTCGACTGAAGGACTTCGAGGTTTCGCTTTACTCAATTACTCCGTGGGTTTTCAACCGATTGACGTGATTCCTTTTGTGTTTGATAGGGAATTGTTGTCATTTCCCAATGTCAATTTAGAATCTGGAGTGCTACTTAGAAAAAAACCGTTACTTCCTTTATTTTTAAAGGTTGTTGTTTCTACGAATGCATAAATATTAAATAATTACATTTTCAAAAGTACTATTTTTCACAAATCCATTACTTCTCAAAGGATTTCAGTGACTAAACTATTAAGAATAATTTCATGTTTTTCCTTAGTTTATTTCAATATACATCAATCAAAAAATGAATACTAACATCTTATTGTTTCGATAAAACTTAAGTAATTTTTTTATGATTGTGAAGATGTCCTATTTAAACGAATTTTACATATTCATAGATCATTTCAATGTTTATCGCGATTGCTACAGCAGATTATACAAATTGATAATTAGTAGACATCGATGTTTCTTTTATGATAGTTATGAAAATTAATAAAAAAATTAGCCAACATTACAAACAAGACGTAACAAAGTCATCATCGCAGCTGCCACTACGATATTGTAATGATTTTTAGTCATAATTAATCCAGTTATTTTAAAATATATATAATTTATTCATATTAATATTCAATAAATGACCACCTGTGGTGTGTTCGACCAATCGACTCCTGCCGTTTTATAGTTACACCTCAAACGCTTGAAAGGCGATAATTTGTACTGCGGTTGTAAAATGAATGTATTAAATAAATTACGTGGGTAACATGATTTCTAATAATTATCTACGCTTCGATTTATGTTGCACTTTTTAACTTTGTCTCGTATGTTAGAGTTATACAGTTTTAACGCGTTATATTGAAATACAATCTACTTGGAGTTTCTTTTCATAGAAGATATTGCTTTTGAAGATTTTAATGTTTTGGTTCAGGTTAATATTTTGAGATATCTTTTAACATCGTGCTGTGATTTTTGAATGAAATGAAAAATTATTTATTGTATACCATGAAAACTACAATAGTTAACGTAAAATGTACAGAGGGCGGTCTTATCGCTATAAGCGATCTCTCCCAGACAACCCGGAAGAGAGGATAAAAAGTAAGGTGGAGGTGCAATATAATTGATTTAAAGTTGTTAAAGGATGTACGTTCGATTAATAAATTCAGTGCTTTTATGTATTTAAGATTCATTTTAGTCAATAGAGTGCCTTCGTTATTCAAAAACAAGTTAGGAACAAAAAGCAAACCGCTTTGCTGATATAAAGTAACTGTAGGTACTGATTAAAAATTGAACTAACATTACGCCGCAGCTAATATATGACTACCGAGATTCGTAACACGACCACTGAATTTCAATGAATCGATACGCGCATCCTTTAGCGGATAAAATGTATTGGATTTATCGTCTCCCTTGTAACGTCCCACAGGTCTGTACGCCACTGTAGGACAATTAAGACTTAATACTTTCAAGTGAAGTTGTTTTATGCAAATAGGCGCCAGGTTGCGTGTTCACGCCTACGATCCGCGACGGTTATAGTAAAAACGGTGCAATAAATTGCTGTGATTGGTCCCTCTATGCTTCGGACGAGCTTTGTAATTGCTTTTGTTGATGAATTGGTGTGTTTGTGAGGAAGCCAGGAACAGTTACTAGACGCGGATTTGAAGTCTTACCTTCTTTGTTATTCGGTTCTAAAGTCAAGGCCGTAAGGATTTAATAAAAATTGGGCACCAGATACAGTTGTAGGTTAATAAATAAAATTTTAAGAACCTGATACAACCACTTGTGTTTGAATAGATTTTTGGTTCTGCAATGTTCATGTTATTTTGTTTGTACATTTTGAGGTCTTTGCGGGTAGTTTAAAGAAAAGAAGGAAATAAAAAGTATAAAACTTTATTTTTCATTACAAATTTAACTTATAATAAAAATATAAATATTTCATATAACTTAATAATTCGTTATTAAAAAATAAATTTGGACGGACGCGAAAATCACAATATACAAACACAATGTTAGTATATGTTAACGTCATTGTCTACATAATACTATGTAGGATACTTAAAATTAATTTATACAGTCTAAACCGTAGAGAAATCAATATTGTATTGATTAATACATACATCGACGTAGGTTTTATTAAGACAGTATACAGTTATACATAAAGTATACAGTTCGATAAAAGACTCCAAAACTTCCTTACGGGCCCTTCTCTCCAAAAGTAAAGCCCCGTGAATACATAGAATTTTATGATATGTCAAAATTACATTTTTTTAATTGGAATCTTACACGTAAAATGCGCATATCTGCGAATAATCAATAAGGTAAATATATATTTGTGGTCCACTATTGAATGTTTCGTCATACGTATAAATCATATTGAAAGTTTCAGCAGATCGCTTACACAACTTATTAATTATTTTATCATTAGGGTTTTAAATATCATTATGCAAAAATGGACGGTGTCTTTGCAACTTTACTTTAAAGTAACGTCTACATAATGGAAATAAATTATTCTTATATTTAATTAAGTCTAATATCACACTTTTTATATGTCTATGGATAAACATATACAAATATATTATTATTTACATGAATTTTCGTTTGTTTTCAGGTGGCTTCCTTGGCAGTGTTTCTTTGATGTTTTGCTGTAACAAGGAGAAAAATAAAATAAATAAATTGTGTGCAAGAAACAAACAGAAAAAGTATACATATTAATAAAATATAGATAAATGTGTAAAAGTGTATAGTTCACAAACAGAGTTGAAATCAAAGATATAACATTAGATGTTAGATCTAATCGTTATTTTTTATTTGATCAAAGATATGTTTATAAATTATACAGTGTGTATGTGCTATTTTCTATAGAAACTGCTTTCCAAACAGGTGGTAAGCAAAAATATGTGTATTATAAGTATTCTGAAGTGCTTCTGAATAATTCGAGTTGAATGAATAAATGTTGGATTTTATGTAAGGTTATGTTCCTATTCCTAAGATCACCAGAATACCTACAATTATTATAATCATACATACCGGTATGCAAGAACAAATGGTTCTTCAAATTGGTGTGTTTCGAGAAACCTCTGGAACAAATGTGGCACTTGTAAGGCCAAGAGCCGCTGTGGACGTACATGTGCGACTTCAGGTCACCGGGAGTCGGGAACGATTTGGAGCAGAGACTGCATTTGTGTGGCTTTTCCTGCAAACAAAAATGACTGTTAGATCTATTGATATAATAATGATTATTATTTGGGAATACGCGATTTGTAGTTTCTATAGAATACAGGATAGTGGACGGGTGTAAGACGGCAAATTTAATTTAATAATGGCCGGCGTAATTAAATGTAAAACAAGTGTTTGTCTTAGTTTTGTGTATATAGAATTAAATCTGTAGAATTAGATACAATAAGTCAAAATATGAATCTTATTTCTAGACTACTATTAAGGCAGGTATGTATACCATGTATGAAAATGGCTAGGTAATACAAAACAAAACTGTCTTCACACTCAAAATATTGTTTAAAATCAAAATATACTTTCATAAGAATATATGTACCCTCAAGTTTCTTACGTTCACAGTAATTGAAACATACGCAGCAGTATTTATCAAGCCCAGTGGTGAGAGAATGATAGTAATTTTAATAACCAAAATGCCGTTTACTACAAACTCGATACAATACAGCATTCTGTTAAAACGAACCTCACGAGAACATCAACCGTGGCAGCTAAGACAATAATGACCACAAAAAGAAAACAAAATCAATGTTGGAAGACAATAAAACGGCTAATAATCATCATCATCTCCAATATAATCAAACTCATGACGGTGCATATCGCCGCGTGCAAATGAATTTATAATGAAAGGCGCGTTAGGGCTGCCACTAAAGCAAATTTATGAAACATAATTGTTTGAAATATATGTCTACATCAAAATTTTACACGTTTTTATCAAAGCTAGACTTCAGAAAGTCCGTGGAAATATTGACGTTAAAGTGGGATGTGAAGTAAGAAATCGCTTGATCAATGACCTAAATTATTCATTATTTTATTCCAGTTTTAATATACTACTGTTATTTGAATGACATATTAGATACCTTTATCCTATTTGTTGAAACAAGTTTATTCGATGTGTCAACCCTAATATCGCTGAAACCGGTCGGCGAAGTATTCTAGTTTTGCGTTGCTTAATGACGCAAAGTGTTATGCATATTATTACTTTTTGCATTAAGAAGCATTGTCGGAGACAGCTTTGCTTATTTTCTTAAATAGAGACATGAATTGGCTTATAGGCCGGTTGGCATTCCATTATGGAAAACTGAAACCAAATGAAATAGAAAAAGTGATAGAAGAGGACATGAGTTTTTCAAAAACGGCTGAACGTATAAAGGTGAAATTGGGTAGGAAATTAGTTTGTATGTAGTAGACGCACACAAAGAACGGATTTTCCAATAAGCTGCATTAAATGTATTTTAGGTTAAAACTAGTTTGTACGAAAATACTACGGTGCGACGCTTCACTCCTCGGAAAATGTATCTTGACCACGCGTTCGAAGCTACGGGCAACAGTATTGTATTACAAGACATTTATTTTAGAATATAAACAAAAAGTCACGATGATGGCATATGAATGTGGGAAATTTTAGGAGCCTCACGCCAGACATAATTTTCCATGCAAGTAAAGGCTTAAAGTTAAAAATAAACGAAATTCAAAGTATTTTAATGAAATGTACCGAAGCGTGCCACTGATGGCCCATAATGTAGAACAGTGGTCACGGACAGAACGGATTGGATAAGCCGCATCATTATTTACACATCAGAAGCTTTACATGTCCCATTGTGTTAATGCTTCTGTTTTTAAAACATGGCACTTTTCGTACACTTACGCTGCAAGAGTTGCATTTTAAACAATTTTTAAATTGTGATAGGACTAAATCTGTTCCTATGATTTTGAAGCGTTTTTTTAATAGATATATAGTAGAATAGATTGATTCAAAAGGAAGGTTTATATGTATGATAACATCTATTAAATTACTGCGTATTGACACGTACGAAGCCGCGGGCAAAAGCTATTATCATATAAGTACAAAGGACCCAACAAAATCAAAATTTGAACAACATTTATAAGACCATTATTTAAATGTTAATATGTCTTGGGATAATGCATAATTGGGATAATTAAATGATATCATAATAAAATGACTCTGAATGCCAAAATCGACTTGTAAGAAGAAGAAGTTCTTCTATTGTATTCCTGATACGGACAATTTACCCAACTATAGTTTTTACATCGATCTCCATATTATTAATACGTTATTCATGTAAATTGTAATTGAAATCTTTAGTAATATACCATCAAGTGACACGTTGCTTTCTTACTCTCATCATCATCATCTCATCATCAACCCATACATATACCCACTGCAGGCCTCCTATGAGGGGTTGGACCATAATCCACCACGCTGGCCAAATGCAGGTTGGCAGGTGCCACATGATGATGTTATCCACAAGTGCAGATATATTGAAAAAAAAAATTATTTCTTGCGCGCCCGCCTGGTCTCGAACCCCGACTTATCAATTTTAAGATCGAAGTACTCATCACTGAGCCACCACTGCTCCTTACTCTCGTTACACTCATTTCACTATATTTACGTGAAGTGTATAATTATTACAACTACAAAAAGGTCGTATATAATAAAGCAATTAGCCATGTGCTTTTTATTAGCACCAATTTACCGTTGAAAGCAATTAACGATCACATCCCAAAAACAGCTTTCTTATTTCCTGTGATCGTAATTACATCTATAATCAAGTTATACCTATACGCATTCCAAATTTTTTCTAGTACCTCCCATTCAATTTTCGCTCAACCGCCCAGTTCACACCCACAAAATGTGTAATTTATGAAACGCGACTAATTTAAAAATCGCCGTATCAAGATAACGTTCGGAGTGTGAAGTTGCTTTTTAAATTGGTCGGGTTATCCAGTGGCTCAATCAGTGGCCCAAAAAAGGAGTACCAATATTATTTCGATCTTCTCCGCTACCGAATATTGCGATATATAAATCAATAAACAAAGAGCCATTAGTTGTCTGACAATTTCCGTTGGATAAATCACGGTGGGATAAAAACTGGTCTCAAGCGGTGGATAATGAAAAGTGATGACTCCTCGCTGGAATCTGATATTAACGAGATAGGGATGGAAATTTTTCTTGGGTGCGATCCATTTCATCTCCAAACCAATACATCTATATCATTTTCAAATGCAATAACGATTTTTTCATATGTAACGATTACTATATGGAATTAAATGTAAGAAGTCAGTATCATCTTTGAGAAATGTCATTCTAAACGTACCTCTCTATAACCAAAAGCCACAATTACGAAATGTTTTCTGCATAAAAAAATCCAAATATAATATGAGTATCCCCTATCAACATCGCTCCGTGTTCCACCGGTTCGATCACGATCCATTCTGCGGTATCTCTACAGTGACGTATGGCCAACTGATACCGGCCTGCGTTATGGAAATTGTATGCAAATGGGATGCACCTCGCTTAATTTAAGTAAATAAATCGATACCCGCAACGTGCGTGCAGGACCTATTAGATTTCGGTGTCCTCGTTAGCCGCGCGATGTATGTTATTTCATTCTCGTTTACATCTTGGAATTCACGATATGGGTTCGCCATGAATTATGGAATATGTTTGTAATAAAGCACATTCCACAAATATCACATTAAGTCTTTCTAACGAATGTCCTTTGAAATTTGGAATTGAACTCTTTGAATTTCGATGTATTAATTAGCAACGTAGACTTTAATTTCGGCGTGATCATGGACAAGTAACACGCGTTAAATTAATTATTTTTCTTAGTAATCAGAATAGTAGTAATAATACAAAGCCACTATAAAGTTCCTTGATTCTAAAAAAAAATAATACTCTATAGACCAATTTAAAGGAACCAGCCAATGTTATACAGTTCATAATAAAATAGAACGTATCGTCTCGATTGTTTCACTTAATCACAGAAAATCTAGAACCTTCCATTTGAGAGCTCATACGTTAGTGTCAATAATGGTCGTTCTTTCATATAAGGAAGTGCTCATAAATAAAGATGTCCCTAATAGAAACCTACGCGATTAATTAAGCGACGCCCAATTATCGAACTTCGATTAATCAACATGAGTCGGTTCAGCCTTGGTTAAGACAAGGCATATTAATTGGGACTTCATAATGTATTGAAAGATAGCGGCGACGATTGACTGGGAAATGTTACGCGTGTTGTTATTTTTCTATTACATATACGATGTAGGTGATTTGTTAAGACACGTATACATAAATAGATGTTGTAGATCAATTTATATCACGAATTTCTGGTAACATACATAAGGTGCGTTTGTTGGTAGTGTCATATAAATATTCATTGTCTAGACAAGGCTTGCTGTTTGAGTGTGATTGAAGGTTATAAATTATGCTGTTTGCTTCACATTTTCTTTTGAGATTCACTACTTCAATTACAAACTTGTATGATATGACTTGTATGACTGGTAAGGGAATTGATACTCTATTATAATTAGCATAACCATTGATATAAAAGCAAACGTTTTTTGGTATAGAATTGAATGTAAACCAATGTGTTTAAACAAGAATTTAACGGTACAAAAAAGCGAAACATTATAATAAGAGCTGGAACATAGCACCCGAACACATCACAGAGTGCGCCTTGTTATCCCAATCAAGTGTTGATTACGGGAGACAGGAGCTGATAAGCACTTCACACTTTTACGCTTTTATTGTATTCAACTGCACGACATTTATTTAATTTCCATCTTACTTAAAAAGATTTTGTAGTCGGGATTTTTATTTCAGTTTTTAAACATTAAAATGCTTATAATATAAATCGTTCGCTTCAAACCCGCATCGTGATTGAAATTTTCTATTTAAAAACATCAATTGCCTTAATCTTGTGCCGAAATACCTTCTTTTGTCTTTAGCTCATTACACAAAGAAATAGACGTTAGTGTTGTTTTCTTAAGAAATATGGATAGTGCAGATTTGTGCAGTGGCTTTATACAAAATGTTAGCATAATAAAAACTGAAAAGGGTCCTTTACGCACTTGAAAGAACAATATGAATTGTTCTAGTCTTATTTTCTTAATAATACTATCGATTGCATGTGAAGTTTAACGATAAATATAGAATAATTTCAAAATCTCCAGTTTCATATATTTATAACTATAATATAAGTTATCAGGAGGATCAAGGAAGTATAAGATGGATAGCCAGGATGTGCTAATCGTTAATCAATATCCATCATAATGTATGAATATTTATTAATATTGAACATCGATACATTGATTAAGCTTCATTTATATTACGCCTATAACACATCAATAAATAATATCGAAGTATTGAAAAGCTGGGATTGTTTGATGTGTATCTTCATCATCATTAGCCCATATGTTTCCACTGCAGGACCCGGGCCTCCTATGAGCGTTTAGGCCTTAATCCACCTTGCTAGCCAAGTGCAGGTGCGTAGATGTCACATATCTTCGAACTTTTGATTCTTGGACATGCCGGTTTCCTCGAGATCTTTTCATTCACAGTTTCGCGCAGTGGTTATGTGGATTATGTGCGGATAAATTGAAAAATCTATTAATTTCTTGCACGCTCGACCGGTCTCGAACCTCCGAGTATTCGCATTAAGTCCAAATTCCTAACTACTGAGCCACCACTGCTTTCATATGTAGAAAAAGAATATCTTAAGGACATTATATTCCGAGTAAAAGTAAGGTATGATGATAGAGCAGCATAATTAATATATTTTAGACATATCAATAATAGTTTTAAAGAAGCCGCAAATTATATAGTACCAATAAATCATTACAAATAGATAGGTAACATTTGGATGGAATCCGAAGGTGACACAATCATGACATGGGTTTATTGATAAGGTGCTAACATTACTATATACAAAATTAATCTCTGCTGCTCTGATATAACGGTGATTTTAGCATGTACGCATTAATAGCTTTAATCCGGTTGTCACCTAAGAGAGATGGTACTTACACGATTTATTCATTTCATCATGCCGCCTTCATAATTTATGACTTCTTTAAAATCAATTTGGTATGTTAAATTTTATTTTTATTTACCTCGAATCTTTAAGTTTCACTATAACCATACACCTATTTAATACTTATGTTATTGTACAAAGTAACTGTTTTGTAATCAATAATCAACGTTGTAAAATTGAGTCAAAAGATAATGTTTTACAGCTCTAATTAATTCCAGATATAAGGAAATAAAAAGCGATATCTGTAGCAGTATGTCATTATTAGTCTCGCGCATAAAATTACGTTAAAGTCATTGACTGAATCCTACATCTCATTTAAAATGTACTGTGTCTTTGCTATGTTTAGGCGACTTATTTTTTAATAAATGGAAGTTTCAATAAATGTGAAGGACTAGTTTTCTTCCTTATGCCATAAGCGGGCAACTGAACTGCTGGTTCACCAGATGGTAAGCGATCACAACCGTCCTATGAACATTCGCTGAGGTACACAGCGAATGCGCTACCAGCTTTTAAAGGGAAAGGATGAGGAAAAGGAGGAGGCCTCTTAAGGAGTATTTTAAGCGAATACTTTCAATACAAGGAAGCTAAATAATCACATCGTATTTATCTTTGTTGAAGACAAGTGACGCATTCGATCTAAGCGGAAAATAATATTATCTTTGTACACGCACCTGTCATGGTATACACACATTATTATGATATAAATAATGTTATTTTAGAGGTAGAAACAACAACATTAAAATAAAATAGTTAATTAAAATGTTGTTGTTTATTGTAATAATTTTAGTGATTAATAAAGCAACCTTTATCATTGTGACGCAACATCTTGGCTATAGATTTTCGTAGAAATTTTCTAAATTAGTTTTTACATAAATTTCTTCATACAGTACGATACAAGTCTGTATTTTAAGCACCTAAATTATTGATATATATCAAAAAATTATTAAATACGGCTATTGAAACAATTTAATAATTTCTGAAAAATATTTCTACATAAAAAAATTACCATGCTATTGCGTGCTATACCACGAGTTTTATTGCAATATAAAAGGATTGTTCTCAGTTTAATACACATTTTTTATTTAACTGATAGATGTGTGTACACCTTAATATAATTTTCATAATGGCGCCGCGCAGTTGATTAAAAAGAAGTGATTGTTTGCGATACAAATACATTATGTGCAAATCGTATTGCGTAATCATACACGAACACGCGACGCGCGCTTGTTTATGAAATAACTACATATATTATGATAAATATATTATGTTTTAATATATTATGTAGTTATACTTAATCATAAATGGTTCACCTAGTTAATAGTTATGAGGTTTGAAGTCGTTTAAAATATTATCGTCGGTTTACACAAATTGTCAAAACTAGACCAAATTTTTATCTTTTTACACGCTTTTTATTAGCTTCACCTGTATGTTTGTTTGTAACCGACTTCTTTGGGCGCGATTCTGAACCACTTTAAACGGCCAGATTTCGTTCAAACTTTGTAGATTTATTGAGGACCGATGACAATACACTAATTTGATAAAATTATTCCATTTTTCAATTTGCAAAATATGATAAAAGCGTGTTTTTTAGTTTTTTTTTAACTATTGTAATATATTATTGTATATCAAATTATTTTTATAACTTTACTTGTATAAATAAATGTTTTTTCTTTCTTTCTTCTTTTAAATATTAATGGCACCAAATGGGTGGAAGCAGGTTTCAAGTAAGGAATCATTAAAATCGGTTCAGCCAGTATGAAGTTATGAAGTAACAAACACGAAACAATCAAATTTTCCTCCTTTTTGTTAAGTCGGTTGAATAAATAGGTTAGTGATATTAAACAATCGCGTATATTAAGTAAATGTTTAATGGATGAATGGAATCATTAAGTTACTATACTATGCAATAAATAGTGCATATTTACACGCAGTGAACTTAGAATTTCCAAGTAAAAGCAGCAAATCATGCGCAAGTATAACTTTCATGAGAGTCAATACATTATTCGTTCGCCCGTAAACAATTCAAGTGGACTTCTTTGACGATATTATATTTGGTATTGTTTTAGTTATGATTAAGGGCTGGATTCATATCAGGGTATATAGTAGATTTACGAATCATGTTAGGTGAGATTAAACATGTTTTTTATATTTGTGTTTTCATCCACTCACACACTCACATTAATAGGCTTGATTTTGTTTTTGTTTGATATCTGTTCCTTACTTTAATGTTATTGTATTAGTTATATTGTTTGTAAATCAATAATCGTATTTAAGTTTACCTAGAACTCTTTATTTTATATAAGGGAAGTTGTAGTTGTAGTTTTTGCATAGCTTTTGTCACACAATTTTTTGTGCCTTAGACTTGGCGTATCTCATATGTAATTAGAATGATTATCTTATTAACAGCTGTAAGTTACCTTTATGAATAAAATAAAAATAAAAATAAATGAACTGTTTATAAACGAAATAAAATGACTTGTAAGTGGATTTATAGGCGTTGATTAGAAGTTGATTTTTGATGAAGTGATTGTATGTGTGTATACGATGTAAGCAGTATATACGATGTAAGCAGTATATAGTAATATATATAGTATGTAATTTAATTCACCAAATATACTATATATTTGGTGAATTAAATTTTAAACGAATAGGCAAGAATTAAAACCCATGCAGCTAAACAAAGTGAATAAAGTCGTTGATAAAACACAAGAACAATAAGCTGTGTACAGCTTAGCTTTAGTTACGCGGTAGAGTACAATGTGTTCCCGCAGTCCCGTCTAAAGCAGCGCGTCGGAATACAGTGGGGTTTTAGTCGGTAGGAATCCGATATAACCCACGGCTCCTTCCCCGGGTGCCGTGGGTATCTCATGCAAGATTTCCCCACTTTAAAAGCTTAGCTTTAGTCAAATATAATTGTCGATGATAGATAGCATAACATATGGGACTTCAGTTATCATATAAAAATTGTGCAATTGTTTCCCCAATATCTTCATATAATATAACCTCTTAAAAAATGGCTACCCAAAACGACGGATGTGATCTGTAGATTAAATATTTATGGGTGCGACGTTTTTAAATAGATTTCCGATGAAATTGAGCAAATTAAGTGGACATATCTACAACCGGAAGTCCATCAAATTTATTGGCCGAGTTAACTTTCGAGATACTTGTAGCGTACAATTATTGGACGGTATGACGACAAGATAGTGTAGGAGATGGATACTGTATTATTAGAAATTAATTATTCTTCGAAACAGATGGAGAGGGAAGAATAGTAAACGTTAACAAGAGCCCAACCATTGTATCGAACTATCAAATAGAATTAAAATATGGAAGATTTTTTTTCATTTTAAAAAATTATCTTAGATAGTATTTTCCTTAAAAAGTATTAAATGTGTGTATTAAACCTTGTGTTATATTTTTATTTACTTTTTGAAAAAATTTAAGTCATAATTTTATATAAAAATAATGTTCTTTCTTGATCAAGAATTACATAATATTATAAATACATATTTTCCATACTACATAAATGTAGAGATTCCTTTGTTAACAAGTTAAAATGTCATCCTTCATACTAATATTATTAATGCGAAAGTTTGTAAGGATGTGTGTGTGTTTGTTACTCTTTCACGAAATAACTTCTGAACCGAGTGTAATATAATTTGGTAAGTAGACAGCTGGACAACTGGAATAACATATAGGCAACTTTTTATCCCGATATTCCTACGGGATACGGACTTACGCGGGTACAACCGAGGGTTCAGCTATTATGATATAAATAAGGTTCACTGGCTCATACTCCATAATGAGTTTATTATACACACGTTAATTTGTTGATTGGGCGTAATATAAACTTCGATTGAATTATTATTTATCAGTTGCTTCGGAATTAACAAGATCTGTCCGTACCTTTCGTACCGGTGATTGACTTAGTAGCTGTATTAATTTGTTCTTCAATTCGATGTATTTTATCGTTTTATTGGGGACATGTTGTGGTTAATGAGAATATTAAACTAGTCTGGGAAATGGGCGGGAATCGAGACACATTTGTATATAAACTCTTGGAACAATTATCGTTTATATGAGTTAATGATTTCAATTTGTGGACAAGTTGTTTAATTTAGAAATATATTTAGAGTGGTTGTGTCATACAATAATTCTACTTTCTGAGATGAACTAGGCTTATAAATGCGTAACATTTATAGTCAAGCATAAAATCAGAAAAAGACAATAACTATCAACCCTATGTTCTCTATTTATTAAATTGATTACCGCTCTGTACCAGCAAATTGCATTCCCACATGCATTGCAGATTCTGAAATCTGCAGCAGTCATTGGAGGACGTCACGTCACGACATCCGACGATTGGGACTAACGAGAGGAAAGTGTCAACACGTGACGGCCCGATCAATTGCTGTCAAGTATGCAAAACTGTTTATGCAGACAATGGTCCGTGCCTCTATAGCCGCTGTAATGGGTATGAAATTGAATATATTGCGCTTTGTAATCATTTCCCCGTTTCATTTCTCATCGAAAATAAAAGAAGAGTCAGCTTATTCCTGGATTATAACAATGATAAATAAAGATAGATAAATGATGCAATAAACAAGGTTATCATATAGGCAATTTATTCTTATGAATGACTCTAAAAAACAAAATGTTTTGTTAATTATAGGCAGCAAAACGCATAGTTCTGTGACGATTTACGTAACTGATTATATTTGTAATTTGAACACAGAAATCTTCAAGACGGAGAAGAACCGCACAATATTAAAAGAAAAATAATCTGCTTTATATCGAATGCCAAGTATTTCAGCATTATCAAATATATACGTAAATGGACTATATCGAAGCGTAAAATAGGCATTCTTGTCTATGTAACATTCACATCTGGTTCTCCCCATAAATCCTGGAGGGCCCTTACCAGCAATGAATAAGTGCTTTCGCTCCTTTATAAATCAGAAACATGTATTGTATACCATTGGCATCAAGCATTGTGCAATGCTTTATTATCCGGCCTCTCAATGGCCAACTTGGGTCAATACTGTCCGCAAATGACAGCTCAAAGATCCTTCTACCTTTGATCAATCAGCTTCAGATAAACTGGGAGCCCATTATGAAGTATAACTGGTCACATACGGCTTAATGCGATTTGATTTGGTTACTTCGCGGCACTTACCGTTTCATAGTATCGTCTCTGGGGTTATTATTTATTCATACGCAGTATGATTTCACTTGCTAATAGTTGGATGGTTTTTGAAGCTAGTTTGAAATTTTCGAACGAAAATTTTCCTTTAAGACTTTGTTAAAATAACGATATTTATATGCACTTATATAATAAGTTTGGTCATCTCATAGAGGTTCACACACGAGCGTGTGAAACCACGGTTCGGTGGCCACGGCGTCTTCAATACCGTCTTGTACGATACGGTTCCTTGCTTTCATGGGAATATGATTTTGGCCGTTTAGAGCGCTACCACGAATTCGTTAGTTTATTGAAATGATTAAGTTCTCGGTATTTATGAAGATTCTACATTTAGGGAACGTGCAGCCACAATATTCCATTCCGTATTATATTAAAAAAGTATTAATTTTACATGTATTTGTTATTTTTGGCACTTACCTTCTTCCCTTTCATAATAATTTAAATGACAGTATTGTTGTGAAGTACATGTTAATAATAATTATTATAATCACACCTCAGAATCTATTTCGTTTTCTTTTTTATTCATCATATAAATCAATTGTCTTTAAAAGCTCTCAATTTAAATAGTAGCGTAACGATTTAACCAACCATTAGAAAATAAATCAAGCATTTGGTACGCCCTAACAATAGTTGAAACTCAATCAGAGTTATGTAAAGGACCAATTGTTGGCGTCGTCACAGTGCCTGCCCACTGGGCTTCCCACGGTGACCTGACCCGGTAATTTATGGGTCCTTGCCTTACAGGTGCACCTTAAGAAAGTAGGGCTGCCGCTCAACATTTTGTTAATTCATTTTTATAGCGGGAGGAGTACTAGTTAATATAAGTTTGTAAAAGATGTTCCGATAAATGTTTACTGTTCGTCTTATATTGCAATATTGGTATTTTAGTACTAGATGACGTATTTTGATATGTTCTTTATATACTAATATTGTTGGTTTTTTTATTAGTATTTTTGAAAAAAATATGCCCTTATAATAACTGATATACCCTTAAATGAAATTAAAACCTTCTTCTGATTTGTACACGAAATTTAAATAAATTGTTTTGGGTATTATCTAAAATCAAATTATAAAAAAAAACAAATTGGTTTTTTGGAAAAAAAAACTGCGACCCTATTCAGATGCAACCCTTAACGCATTAACCGTGACCATTGTGTGATTTTCTTAAGTCGTGGACACATGAGGTCATAGTTAAATAAGTAAAAACTAAAGGGGCGTTATGGGAAATGAGCACGGTAACATCACATGCAATACCAACCTGTAATATAGCACTTTGAATATACTTTGTTATAATTAATGGCCCCATCAGCACTGATTAGATTTCGTAACAAAAGATCATGAGAACTTAATTATAATTTTCATTTATATCGCCCATTTTCCGACTGTTCCGCGGCGTTTTTTGGCCGGTGTTATCCTTTACGTTTTGCGCAAAATCATTTATTTATTTTAATATTATTCATGTGAATTCATGAGAGCAGTAAAATAAAACGATTGTTTATAATTTTTGATTATAAGTGATTGTAAAAAAACCCTATGACGCATATTGAAAAGCTTTAATGCTTGTTTGTAACAATTATTCCATGCCGCACTATGGAAATAATTGTTTTTCTAAGTACATACTGATATCATATCACAAAGCTGAAGAGTATATTTTATTGATGCGTTGTTTGATCGAGTTATTATTCCATATATTAGACGACGCTTCGAATTGAAAAATTGTTATTGTATTGGATAAGTAAGTTTAAAAGTTATTTTATAATGTCACGCTTTGACCAAGAGACGTGGACGCGTGTTAAATAAAGTAAATAAGAAAAACATATAATAGGAATTAAGGAAAATCACATATTACACATTTTACAAATGTTACTAAGAAGAGTGTCTTATTTTTTCAATCTAATATCATCTCCATTTATCCGCTAGCGTATAACCTAACGCAATATAAACACAATGATTATGTAATGTCTGTATCACATTCTCTGTAAATAATTAACTGAAACAATACACCACTTTACATAAATATGATTTCAATACAATTTATTGTATCCTTACATTCATACCATCACATCATCGCGGATTTAACAATACAGATAACAAAAAATTGCAATTAACAATTATGCAAAAGGATGCGATAGCATGTGAATTATAACAGAAAAAAAACGTAATGGCATCCATTGTTTCAACAAGGATAACTAGTTTTTTTATGAAATGTCATAAAATTACTGTATTGTCTATGTTTCCGTGATAGGGCTCTTGTTAAATAGATAGATACCTAATCATTAATAGCAATACGTATTGTTTCGTATCAGACTATGCTTATTATGTGCTAGTTGTAATTAAAAAAATATCATTATATTAACATTCTTACCGTAATTTCTAATAACATAAATAGTAATGACGTTCGAGATCAAATTAAATCTAGGCAAAGTGCTTCCTGGTATATTATTTTCCTTTTTTTACGTCAAATTATGTATTTTTTAATATCTTATGCTACTGTAGATTTATACTGTTTACTATGTGTTAAAGTTCATAGAAATAACCACGTTTCAATCCAATAAAAATATCTACTCAAGAGGAAACGAGGGCATCCATATTTATCAACTTTTCAAGTATTGCAATGGCTTGGGGTTGAAAATTGATGAACCTGCATGAAGTAACCAATAATTATTAAAACAACTAATACGTTGTTATAAGATAAATAACACGTTATTACATTTTCAAGAAAAGTCAATTTTAATAGCAAATGTTGAAAAAGAGGACCATATTTGAGGAATTTTGAAAGAATAGAAAAAATTTGATCACCAGGTGGGATTCGAATCCGCGTCTGATTAAGGATCTTATTTTCTATTGGATATGTAATGATGTCACCTTACCTTTATATGAGTCATTCTGTGGTAGTATAAATTGGAGCTCGCCGTAAACCGTTTCCCACAATGCTGGCACTGATGAGGCTTTTCCCCTGAATGTATCCTTCTATGCGTATTGAGACTACTTGACGTGCTGAAACCTTTATTGCAGACCATACACACGTGCGGTTTTTCACCTAAAACAATTATTTGATAAAATAAACATGCCTTTTTTTATTTTTAATTTGAACAGAACTAAAGTGCCTTACCCGTGTGTGTTCGCATGTGTCGTTTTAATAGTGATGGCCTATCAAAAGCCTTTCCGCAAACTTCACAAGGCAATAAAGCCCTCTCCGACTTCGCTGGCCTTCTTTGGATTTTCGGGGTCATGTCTAATAACTCACTCGAAGAACCCGCTGATGATGACGTTAAAGAATCACCAGAAACGGACTTGTGCTCATCTTCAGGCCCCGATGGAGGTGAAATTGGTAATAATATTCGAGAAAGGAGGGAAGTAGACAGATCTAACGGTGAATCTGAAATTAAAATAACCCTTTACCATAACGATCCCTATATTCAGATAATTAAACAGAAATTCAATTCGAATGGGCAACAAAACGCATACGAATATTTTTTATCGGCGTTGAATTAAAATTTCCATAAACAGATATATTAAGTGTGAACTAAATGAGTCGTTGGGTAGAATCCTTTTAACACAGATCAGATTCGCATTAAGCTCAGTTCCAATCAAGACGAAAAAAATTAATGATCCGTTTAATTGACAACCGTAAACATGTTAGTATTGAAGTCTAGACAATTTATGTTTATTGCGATCTGTATTTTAACTTTGGAACTTGGCTCAATAATTATGCTTTTGTATCGTTTCTTGTCGCTGGAGTTAAAATTTCATTTACGTATGGAGGAACTCGATTTATAATCTATGGATATTGAGCTATTAATCTCTGCGCTGTCGGTAGCTTAATTAGCCGTTCCTCTAGAATGGATACGTATATTTGTAATGAATTGTTCTGTGCGATGATTTGTTGAAAACCCTGTACAGTGAGATATCGTCGATAAAATCTTTGGCATTGCGCAGATGCGTTAAATGCTATTTATTCATATTTTAAATGGAAGTTAACAGATGTCGATGGGTAATTTATTTTCACTTAAGTCTGTTACACGCGAGCGTCTGCCAGCGCACAGTAACGAGGTTGTAAATATCGCTGAGTTACTGTCAGATAAGTGTTTAAAATCTACAAAGTTCCTTGTCAATGGTTTAATGAACTACGCATACGTACACTTACAGGAATTCTTCGACATCGCGGCGTAATGGTTCTATTTGTTTTAGAATTAGTTATACATTTTTTCTACAAGATTAAGTAGCTACTATCGCCCTATTATCCTTATCCCCTAGTTTTATACAGATGAACGTTTATTAGAATTTATGAATAGATGTGTAGATATCGAAATTATTATTTATTTTTAAAAATTATAACTTTATGTCTTTACTGTTCAATGGTCTATATTATATAAGTCTCTTTTCTTCACAATATTTTCACAAAAAATGCCAACAAAAATTGTCTTTCACATCTGTTTTAAAAATAAAATAGGAAAAAAGCAAACAATATCTGCTATTGGATTCTAAAATTATAGTTAAGGTTAGTTTAAGGCAAGGTATATTGAACTTACCGACCTTTACGAAATGAATTCTCAATAAAATATAATGTGAAAGGGGCCTAAATTTTAGCGATGTTTTTATATAGATATAGTGCTTCCGTCGACAGCTGCATTCGAATTATCGATACGAGGCCAAGCGATCGGATCTGCCTTTATTGAAGCAAACGGTGCCGACTTCGTTATCGTTTCATACAACTTCGTAAAGCGTTTATAGCCATCCGATTATTCGATTGCTTTTATTCATAACTTATAATAAACTGAGATATTGAAAGCGCATTCCATTGCAGAAATATCGTTCACGCGTATATATGTTTAGGAGTGTGTATTAGATAATTAGAATTGTTTTGTAAATATTAAAATATAGTTTATATGTTAATGTATGCAAACGAACAAACTATGAACTTATAAGTAAACCGATATTAAGAATATACTTCTATCCTTTTATCATACAAAATCAATATATGTGTGTTCACGTCATAGTCCGTACATATTATGTTCAAATACACCTAAACAGCTACACAATCTCCATCATCATAGACACGTAATTACCATTTACCAATTTCAGTTACGCATGTTTTTATCTACCATTTACAGTGTCATTGATCGGCGCTTTGGAGATAAAAATGCAATCACAAAACATTCGACTACCGGCCTGATATGCTGACAACGCTGCCTTTGAGACGCCGCCGTCTCTGATAATACGGAATATCTGGCACTTCTAAGCTTTATATTGGTTAAAGACGGTAATAAGGTTTATCGTTTAGTTACGTTGAATTAATTATTGTCGATGAACGTAGCTTGAGCATTTGTTAATTGTTGGTTTGTGATGTATTGTTAGGTTAATATGTTAGTGTTATATAATTATGACTTATGAGCGATTGGCTATTCTTGATAACAATATATTGAGGTAGGAAGGAAAAAACAGTTTTCTGATTTCTTTTTCTAATTCATGTACATTAGATTTTTTTGCGAATAGTAATTTTTATCTACCACTGATTCTGAAAGTCGTGATTTATCGACATTTAATAGATTTTAAGTTTTTATAAGAAAAACAAAGTTTAATAGCGAATGCAATTTAATATAATGAAAAACATTGTTTTGTTAATATCAACCTTATTGCATTACAAATAGATTTTTAATTACTTTAAAGTCCAAACTATCCTCGTATATCTAGAATTCGAAGCCGCTATCTGTCGCGGGAGTACAGTCTCAATCTAAATACATTCGTACTATCGTGTGAAAACATCCACTTAGCAATCTTTGATTTGCCGACGCGAGGAGGAAATGTAACAAGCGGCTGGGATGTTAACATTCTGTTATGTGCTAAATGTGAAGGTTGTATGCTCTATCCCTTTGCGGTTATCACTTCGACTATGTTATTATGTGCTTGCCTTGATAAAAATATTCATTGGATTTTGTATTGAAAATGTCATTCGGGTTTTTCGATTGATTTATTACGGTGGTCGTTTAATTAGAAGGAGTTTTATAAGAGGGAATATAAGGAGTGGAAAAATTGGGAAACGTTTTATCATCATCATAATCATCTGCAGAGACACACTTCATCTGAGGGTCCATCCACCACGCTGGCTAAGTGCGGAATGGCAGATGTCACATGCCGCTCAACTGTTGATTCATGAACAGGTCTTTCGCGATGTTTTTCTTCACCGCTTTGAGTTGCCAACCCGTACTTGGCCATCGTGGTGGATTATGGCTTGAATCCTCATAAAAGATCCCCGTTCCTGCAGTGGCAACAGATTGTATGATCTGATATTATATGATAATGATGAAATTGAAAAATCTATTTATTCCTACCGCGCTCGCCTGGTTTCGAACCCCCGACCTTTGAATTGATGTGTGAGGTCCTAACCATTAGGTAGCAGTGTTTAAATTAAATCCGTTTAAACAAATAATATCTGAAACACATGCGCTGTGGCATCTAGGACAACTCAACCTAGAATTGAATAAACAGTGCCTATATTAATTGCACCAAACGCATAGCAATTTTAACATTTTCACGCATCGTCAATATTGGACAGCAGTACAATTATGGCGCTGATCGTAAACAGTTAATATGGGCTACTTTCTCCACATTCGAACATAATCACCACCTGCTAAGAGTATGTAGAATGGTAGAATATTAACCCGAAATAAGCCAATATGACGTAAGAGTAAAAGCTGATAGAATGATTGATGAATGAGCACCTAATCTAATTGAGTCGGCTCGTAAAATATTGATGCCATTAATTATAAATATTTATTTTTAACTCAATAAATAGTAAATGAGCGTGCCGAACTCGGTTTTATTCTGTCAGTGTGAACGGTACACTGTTTTTGTTCATTCATAATTTATTGATATTAAATAAGATTTATAATTTAATGCATGATGTATTATATGGAATAATAACGGTATATTGTTAATTTTAAAGCTCCCGCTAGTGCTATTTAGGCATTGATTTATTTATTACTATACTATACTGTAAGTCTCAAATACAATAAAAAAATAATGGGACATGAAACTCACAAATGCTGTTGTATATACTGTTTATGATCTCCGTTAAGAAAGACTAAGATATTTAAATCTGTGTAATTTCTAATTATCTTCTGTGAATATGCGTATATAATGAAAAAAAAACTCACCCTCCAAAATAGAATCCATCGTTTGTCTATACAAATTGTTCCTCATTCTAACAAAGAACAATTCTTCGGGCCTTTCAGGTAAATAATACACGACCAACTCCGTGTGAGGTGATATAGCTTTAACAGCTTCGTACACCGGCTCACCCTTGACCTTAGTGCAGACTAGGTTCACCTGGGAACAATAGAATATAGAAATAGTGATAGATGGTATTCAGGAGCTATATTTTTGCTGTCATATAACGATATATAGAAACGGGTTGCGTAAAAGTGTGAGTTATGAACCGTAGTGTATCTACAATAGTTAAATATATCAGGTCTGGTACCGTTTTGTTTAGAATTATGGTGTTAAACTCCATACGCATTAACATTCAAAGCAACATTGCGCTGAAATATTTGAATAGTGTATGACTTTTGGCTTAAATCTGTTTGACAGCTGCTAAATACAATTTAAACTGTGTGTACTTCTTTATTAAATCGTTTTTTAGTTGCCGTTATTTCAAATAGATATGTATAAATAAAAAACAGTGTATTAATCAATCAATAAATGATTGGAAGTTTAATTATGTTCTTGAAAATTCAACGAAATCTTACCTGTGGTCCATAGTTTTCGGAAACTCGCAGGAAGCGGACCCAATTACAATGCCTTACTTGCACTCCACCAGACGTACAAACTTCATCAAACAATCCGAACCTATGACGTACCTGAAACAAAGAAAAACATATCAATCAATAATAATACTTGAATGAACCTGTACAAACAAATGAATCTATTTGATAAAGTTAAAAAACATACTTTCAAGGCCAAACCATATCGCTTACTTTACTCGACGCATACGTTTTTATTCGTTTTAAATCCTTATAAACGGTAGTAAACATTAATTGAAGATGTAACTGATATTCAAATAGCAATTAGAGCTAAAATTGTGTGCAATCAACGTGAAATAGCTCTAGTGCAATATGCATACACCATCGTTATCATAACAGATGTAAATTGCGAACATTTCTTTGCGAACAAAGATTAATATATAGACGTGACAGATTAAATTCTCCCCGGTGCGTAGTGAGATACGATCTCTAATATCTCTTACAGATGAAGGGTTTTCGATTAAATTTACTACGAGGTGGTATCTTTTATGTAGAATATTCTAATACTTATTATACGAAGTTATATTGCTTAAACAATGGTTATTTTGTGATTGAAATAATAAGTGTTTCTGAAATATAATCTAGTAGCTGTTCGCCTCGGCTGCGCCCGTGGTTCAAATATACCCTATCTCACTCAGTGAAGATGTAGCTTACTAATGGTGTGAGAATTTTTAAATCGGTTCAGCATTCTGCGTGAAAACGTTACGAACACACAAAATTAAAAAAATTTCCTCTTTATTATATTAGTGCAGATTAATAAATAAAACCAAGTAGAAAGTTTACTCAAAAATCATTAAGAAACTGAATTTATTCGAAACCGTATCCTACATGAGAAGGACTTAAAACAGAACTAAGGCCCAAAAAAAAAAAAAACAAAAAAGGAACACTTTTAAATCGATTATCTGTTTATTTTATTCATTGGCAAGCTTTTAAGTGACCGCCGAGCACGGATTATGCATGGCGACGCGAAGATTACTGTGCGTACAACTCGTTGCTTGATTCAATTTACAGTTAGCTTTATTATTTACACGTTATGGCTAGTTAATGAATATCCTACAAATATTATAAATGCGAAAGTTTGTAAGGATGTGTGTGTGTTTGTTGCTCTTTCACGCAAAAACTACTGAACCGATTGCAATGAAATTTGGTACGTCGACAGCTGGACAACTGGAATAATATAGAGGCAACTTTTTATTCCGAAATTCTTACGGGATACGGACTTACGCGGGTGAAACCGCGGGGCGCAGCTAGTTATTGTACATAATTTAAATTTAGCAGTGCGTTTCCATCAGTTTCCATAAACTTATTTCACGAATGACGATTGGTTGGAGTATTAAACATTTATTTCACATTTTAGAGACACTAGCACTAGTGTCCCGAGATATTGTTAAAAAAAAAAACTAGTTGGTTTTAATTATTTTTATTCTAAATAATTCAATGTCACATGTAATATCGCATTGTATAAAAACAGAATCCAGTAAAATAAACACCTTTTTCATAAACTCATAAAACTCTTTAGCACCTATTGAAATCCATCGTAATACACTTGATATTATGATTAAACGTATAATATAATTAGAAAAAATATGATATAATAATAAACAACATCTATTCAAGCGATATGTAAAAACTTGTTTATTTGTCCTTAATTGACAGTTGTGTAATTATAGAAAAATGAATGGTCACATAACTATTATAAAACCATATCTTAACTCAACTGAATGTTAAATAAATATTCAATTGGAACTAAGATATTACACGGAGCATCATTAGCGTCTTCCAAATATGTTAAACGCTAATAAATGTAAATTTTATACTAAACTAACACCCGTGTCGAGATTGAAGATTCAGAAATATTGATCATTGGCCACACAGCATGTGAATGAATTCCTAGTAATCAATGAATTAATTCAACGAAACATTTCCAGTACGCAGCCAATGAGCATTTACAAAATTTATTGCAAAAATTGTGGTTTATTTTTATCAATCGTTTAGTGTAAGAACGAACGCAGATGCCGCAAAAATGCAAGGTTTGTTTTAGTTAAACTAATAAGAAGCTTCTATTAAAATATTCAGGATTCTACTCTACGGTTAAAAAAGCATTTATAAAAGAAAATAAAAAATTGTGCACAATTTATGTAATTAGTATATAATATAAAAGTATTAAAATATATGCAAATTACGTAAGCATGTTTATTTGTTTCTCTTTTAAATTGGATTCATATGATCATTTTTTGTTTCTCAAACAGCCTTTTGGGAAAATAGAATAATTATTTCTGTTTTTAATATGAAAAGCAATAACTAAGTTTTATGTTTTAAAGCAACTTACATTATATTGTTTTATGTTCGGTACACCGCAATAAAAAGCAATTTAAGATTCCATCGAATACAACTCGATTTTATTGCGTGAGCCTCGAATCGATTCAGTATCGATTTTTAATCAATCTCCAAAATGATCTCAATCAAATTTAATTGACGTTCCGAGGGCTCAAAAAGTTTCAAAAAGATGCGTTCGTCGTATCCGAAACACATGGACAATTACTTATTTATTATTAAGACGTAAGGAATGAGTATAATACCAATTACTCGATTTTTTGCCGTCATAAATCAATTAGACATGTCAAAAGTCGATTGTTACAAGATTGTGTCCTGTATAACTGTCTCATTAAGAGTGAGGATAGATATTCGTGAAGGATTGTAATGTATAAGTAATCTATTTCTTGATATGATATTACTTGTGTTGATTTGTCCAGTACAATTTGTGACAGCTCTAAACCTAAACCTTCACCAATTGCGGCTTATGGAAAATCAGATCATTTTAATAGACATTGAATTCACTACAGTAAACAACTTTGAGTATTAGAACACAACCGAACGTTGAATCTTGTGAATGGTCCATTGTCTCTTCTAAAGATCATATTTAGCTGCATTATAATACCAATATCCATAAAAAAATAATACAATAATTTAATGTTCTTAAACAGAAGCCCAAATGAACGTCCGCGCCTGAGGCACGCATTACTGACATCTCCGCATACCGAGTCGGGTAAATTTTGTGTGTTTTCATTTTCTAATACGATACGAGCCTGAAATAATTTTAAATTTGTAATTAAGCTTAAAAGGTAATGTATGGTAAGCTATAATGTACATACTATAACTTCTATTAAATTAGATGTATAAATACACTTTTAAACATTGGTTTTATTCAATAATAATTTACCAAAGAGTAACTGTGAAACAATGCGTAGTTACTGTCAATATATCTATTAAAATCATTGTATTGTCACTGATCGTTGATAAGTGTATAATTTAAAATCAATTCTAGAGATGTCCGTTACCTACATACATACAGGTGAAGCTAATAAAAAGCGCCTTAAATATCATAAACCCAAACAATATCAACAAGTATATTTAAATGCCAGCCAATTTCCTAGCAAATATCTTGAACGTCGATAGAAAATATGAAAGTCAGGCAATTTAACAATCACAGTATAATTTTCGCGTGACAATGAAAACGGGCCCGCGTGATTGCGGCCCGCGGCGGTTATTTGCCGCACTTCCACCAAATTGCGCTGCGCACGCGCATATTTTTTAAGGATGTCGAATGAACACTCGTTAGAATATTAAGTTTAATAGCAAGGGCGTATATCAAAATGTAGTAAGTTATTGTTGCAATGAATCTTGTAGTTTTTCATATTTTGATAATAAATCTTTGTTTGTGTAAATAGATTTTAATGCAAGCAGGATTTGATTGTTTAGATATATATGAGATGAGATGTTAAAAATCTTAATAACAATATGTTTTAAGAATAGGTACGCTGTTTCTCTTTTGTTTATCCGATAAATTACAAGTGAGTAATACAATATGTTAATCTGATGTTATGATATTTAATTCAATTTAAGTTTAGCAAGATCCTATTACAGATTTGTTCATATCTTTACTCTGCACGTGGGTATGCGGGCAGCGCATCAGCAGAGGCACTATCTCTGAATGTCCATTGACGGTGATGATCGCTTACCATCAGCCGAACCACCAGCTCAGTTGCCCGCTATGACATTAAAAAAAAAATACAACGTTAATTCTCAGGTAAACAAAAAAACTGAACGCTTTCAAATTGTTAAATCTAGACCAAATTTAAATGAGACTCAGGAATACACAGGAGGTAGTAGTTATCAAATTAAAAATATAATAATGAAAAACGGTTCATCCAGTTGAAAGTTCTTATGTAACAAAGCCAAAAAGATTATATTCAAATTGATAATCTCCACCGTTTTTGAAGTCGGTTGAAAACGATATTTTCATAAGTAATAGTTAACTTTCGTATTCCGTCCTTACGTAGAAAACACTCAATTTGTCTACGGATACAGCACGTGCCGAGCAAGTTGTGCGAGTAATTCAAGCGAAGTCGTGAAGGCCGCAGGTACGCAATAATAATACAACATTACGCGGTTCGGTTGCGCGCTGTGGTGCAAGTTGGTGAGGAGAGCGGTTGGGCTTGAACTTGTAGGCTGTAGCGAGGATAACGTAGTGTCTTGTTATCTTCACCTTAGTGGCGTTTGCTTTTTAGGGGGGGCTTTGAAAAATGTAGGGGGGAGGTGAGGGGTACATATATTTAAATATTTGTGGTGGTGGTGTAAGGCTTGTTTAGTCATCTGAAATATCAAAATATTTCCTGAACCTTTATTATAAACCTAGGTAAGGGTCCTTAACATGGGCAGACGACGGCAGCTACGGTTCACCTGTATATTTGCATGGGTGTATGTAAGCGATTCCCTTATACTCGCTTTTGACCCACTTTAAACTGATAATAATTAAACAAGGTATACTCATCAATGATTGGTGACAATACATTATTTCTTGAGTCTATCTTATCATGAATAGAATTGCCAGGATTAAATTCCTTTCCTTACATATACACTATATAAAAGCAATTGAAACAATTTCGTTCAATCTATCATTAAAGCGTGTTTTATTTAACTACCAGTCGTTTAGTCGGCCGGTAGCCATCAATAATTTTACTTCAAACTCAACTTGTACCATACAAATCTTCGAGGCGTCTGCGGTCCGAAGTTGTACAGTCATGAACGAAATTGCATCTCATTTTATATACGACCCACCGGTTGATTGTGTACCAATTGACAGCCTCTGTACCAAATAATAGTGTGCAAATATCAGGAAAACGGTTACTGTGCCCCTGTTTCATACGGGTCATATGTTGAACATGGTGTGTATTTAGTTGGCGAGAAATTACCGTCTCGCTTGTAATGGCTTAACACATAAGATGAACCAGTTTATAATATAAGTAGGAAGTGTATAGAAAGATAGGCAATCTTCTTTAATGAATATTTAGTTTTTTGTTGCGATGATTTTGTTTTTTTATACATTGATTAACATTGGAATCAAAATTCTAGTTATATAGGTAGTGATATTAAATAATATAAGAAAGGAAGAGACATCTGATAAACCTTTTAAAATATGCAACACATTTCATTTTTCTGAGTATTTTGAATGATCATTTACGCTACATGCTTAACGTGTAAATGAATATTTAATGTGAATGGAGTATGCTGCAATAATAAACAAGAGTACACAATAATTTACTTAAAATATAAATATTTATGAGTAACTGCTAATTATACCACTAATTTACATTTCATTAAATTAACACATGACAAATTCGGTCTCAAGTATTCTCTCGCATGTCACATTAAGCTCATTCGCTTTTAAAACCCCCTATTTACATTGAGAATTACCCAATGTCACGGTCTGACACGCTCCCGCGTGGTATACCGGAGCGTGGTACGTCACGCTCAATATTGCACGCAGCGAGCGTGTCATTGCACGTCATTCGATTAGCGATCACCTGCGCACGCACTTGTCTTAGGGTTGATATGGTACTGCACGTGAGGAATTTTCATTCAACTAGTGCTTATGTTTTAAATTCATCTTATTCAACGAAAAACGGTAGGTATCTAGATTCCTTTTTTGAACTCACAAAAATCTATAACAAATTAAAAGCATCTGTATCTAGCTAGGAATATCGTGTTTAATAAGAGCTTCGCAGAGTGTAGTTCGCTTTAATCGTATGATATTGATTTGTTTTTATGAATATTATGCACAAAAACATGTGTAAATAGTTTTGTATCAAACCGTTATTTGATTTAAAAATTAGTCTACGAATACCAATTTGCAGCATAGAAATAAAAATCGTTCGTGTCCCAATATCATAAACTGACCAGTAAACGTTTTATCTATACTTTAATCAATGTGTTTATAAATTTAAATGATTGTTGACACGGACTGTTTATTACGTGTCAAAAAGGCGGGAGAGCGTGCAATACCGTGACTTGGTCATGGTTCGGTATACCACGTGGTAGTCGGTCACGCTGTTATTGCGTTTACATAGGGGAATCGGATTATCAATTAAACGCTCGTTGAGCTCGTGTTATTTGTAATTAAATTAATGCTTGGTATTCGAGGAACCTGAATTGTTTAATCAATTTCAACTAAGTAGGTTTATGGTCTTCTAGTCTTTCAGCCTTATTTTTTGTTTGAAGTTTTTGCTGTAGAAAATTATAATATTTTAACAAGAATGGAGCATATATTGTTGTATTTATTGATAACAGTAGCTCTAGATTTGTATGTATAGAATCAGAATTGTAATTAACGCGTATGAAATAAGAAATCCCGCCACTACCATCCAAAGAGGAGCTCGATCAAAAACAGAATGTTCAACAATCAACCCGTCACAATTTTAATCAAGGACCCGGTGAATTCTATCGCCTTTTTACTCTCAGATTCCTTTCAGACGCAATAATTGCACTAAATAACAGGGCACAAGGAATCCGAGATTTACACGGAGGTAATTCGGTAGATTGGCAAAAAGGTAGGATGTCCTATTCTAATATTTTTTAAATACGAGTATCAGTAGTGTATAGGAGAACTTTTAATTGATAATATTGAGCGTTTTGTCGCATATTAATTTACTTTTACAATGGATTTCTATAATACGTTTATCATTTACTTTTCGACGAACGTAATCAATTAAATTGATGAACTAATCCCGTATCCAGTATAATATTTTTTTCCCCTGGATCTTTGCCATATTCATCCGTGAAAGAATGTTTGAAATTTGACGAGCACTTTGTAAGCAAAAATTTATATATACAAGAATATGAGAATATGCACCATTATACATTATCTTCAATTTAATAAAAATGTAAATATAATAAAAATATACTATTTCACAGTGATAATTCGAATATATCAATTTTCTTCCTCGATACTCAAGTTCATTATGTTTAGTCATCACGAAAACGTTAGCTTGTAATTATTTTGTAATTGGTGGGTTGGGCAGTGACCCAGTAGCCAATACATCACGATCCTCTATTAAACTTTGAGCACCAAGCACACTGATTCACCTTTTATTTATTTTATACCTACCTACATTTTGAGATATGGTTAGGTTGTATTTAGAAATACGAGCTAGGTTAAATTAAACAATAAGTCCAGTAAGTACATCTTTTCATAAAATTTAAGCATGAATCTATGGGTCAATACTTGAATGAAGTTGTATTTTAAATGTCATATTATCTTTACTTGATATTTATGTAATTACGTCTTAATCGGTCCCAATCAACAAAAAAAAATTAACCCCTTTTATAAGGAATTCAAACTTTTTGTTTGTGTAATAAAAAATTATAGGATGTAAAGTTCTCTTCTTTTTACTTTCTTCGATACATATTACATTTCCTATTATACAAATAATCAGTTAAATATTTATTATGGCATACGTTATTGAAATTTAAGTGTATCTATAATGGAGCGAAGAGTTCATTAAGATATTCAAAAGACACCCAACACAGCAGAAAACTCTAAACGAGGTAATAAAATTAACACTGTATTATTGCTTGTATTGGACCTAAGATAATGAACGATAAGATATAACTATTTTACTTTACATTTACCTCCGTTTTTATGCATTTTATACGCTAAATATACTCAACATCGCTTTAAAAGGTACTCTATTATTGAAAGTACATATATATTTTTCACCTGATCATACCGAAAACGAAAAATATTACAAATCTACATATTGCAAGATATGGTATACTATCTCATGCCAAGGCAAGAATTTTTGAATTCTCTTCCATTCAATTTACATGAAAATTAAAATTCAACCTCACTGAACACTTTTTTTGATAGAATAATGTAAAATTATATTCATTTATGTATATATTGAGGGTCTTTATTCAAGTTAGACTAGCACCTTTGCCGAACAGTAACTGCGTTATGGAAATAAAGTGCATCTTTACATTCCTTAATAATTTAAACTAAACACAATACACTATGTTAATATATCGGCAATTTCGTTCATTTATAACATAATTAATTGACTCGAGAACAAATTACATAACGACTAAAAGGCACCATGAGAAATCCATGGAATTCAATTAAGAGTTTTATTACATTGGGAGTAAATACAAAAACATGTTCCAATCTCGTTGCGACGGGGCATAAAAAGGCTTAATTTATCCACAACGTCTGATCAATTATGCTGTTCGACACGAGTACATTATCCGGTTTAACATACATTACTGGTTTTCATCTCACGTCGCTACAGAAACTCCTGCCATTGAATTAGTAGATCGTGAACATATCGATATTACCGTTACATACGATATTGAATATTAAATAGCGTAAAGAGACGTTCATTCATAATAAAAGCTTTGCACAGGTAAATCGTTTAATCTAATGAAACGATCATATAATTTTACGGTGTAAAAAATATAGTTATTATCGTAGCGGAAATATTTTCCTAAACGTTGTTAGATTAATGAATAGGCACAATGTTATATTGCTCGTAGATTTTATTGCCACTTATTTCATAAAGTTATCCAAGTAAAATACCCCTGGAAATCATTTTATCAAGCTATTCAGTTTTGTAATTGTCGTTCCAGGTATTTATATGCATAATGATAGTAAGAAGTACGTGAAATAGTTTATTATAAATACATTACAACGCAACGAAGACCAATAAGAAATAGACCACTTTTACGACCACGCACGCGTAGGAGCACCTCAATTTTGCTTCCTCTATTTAATCACCAGCAATCATTTTCAATTCATATCGAGACGGTAATTAAGAGAGTACGTAAAGATAATCTATCGAATTAAAGCATGCACCAGTTACCTGTGTTTTAGAGATAAATGAATATTGCTTCGTATGAAATGTATTAGCATTCCGGACTTTACCGTTACCCGATACAAATTCTTTGTCGGGCTTATTAATAAGCGAAACTAGAAGACTTGTCTGTACTTGTACATTAATGTACACCTCGAGGCATACTGATGTCATATTTAATTTCAATGATTTAAACGCGATATGCATTACATTACGTCCGCAATTAATGCATTCGCTGTGATATATATCTGATATATTTTACGGTGTACTCCGATCGGTTTATAAATATTGAAATAGGTTCGTTTTGTTCTTGTCAGCTACGTTAGATAGTACTCGTGGTTATTCTTTAGCTGGTGTGGGAATTAATTGTTTCATGTAGCGAATATTTTTAAAATGATCTTCTTATATAATATTATAAATTAAAGAGATGGGAGAGATAGAAGTATTTTAAGAGATTGATCACATATGAATAAGCCATGTCATCTTATTGTTTACCAATCAAGCAACAATCAGTGTTCAAATAATCAATCAGATTTACAGAAACAAATGTAAATGCACACAAAATAAAGGATCGCCGTTCAGACGGACAAGAAAAGGGCATCAAATAAACAAGTTGACGAAAATAAAGTCATAAATTCTATAAAGCGGCGCGTTTGGTCGCTCATCTAACAAATTAACAGGTGATTAAGCTACCGATTTTGGGAGAACACTCGATGGAGCGTTAATGGGATGCAACAAATAACATTGACAGAGGCATACTGTCGCGTGGATAATAACTAAAATATTTTTAGATATACACCGTTGCGAATAGTGACAATTAGACGAGCATAGAGAAGCTTGACTTCTAGTGATAGTTAATGATGTATAATTTAAAAATTGAAATGAAAATAGCGTCATCGTCAGTCCATACGATAATCCACCACGTTAGCCAAGTCTGTTATCCACGCTGGTCAAAAGCGCAGATTGGTAAATGTGATGTCGATAATTCGATTCTTATATGCCGGTTTCCTCATGATGTTTTCCTTTACCGTTCCGTACTCTTTCGGTCTTGAACCCCCGACTGTCTGATGTCCGAATGGAATATAGTTATTACTGCGAATATTAATATACACTTCTCTGTTGGAGTTTATTTTCAAAGTCAGATGTTTGTGGTGTCTTAAAAAATATGATTATTCTTTAAACTGATTTCTCTGTTCAACTGTACTTTTCTGTATTGTAACTTTGTCTCTCATCTCATTAATAATGAATTAAAATAGTAACAATATGTAGAACCGAATACGATAAGCATAATAGAAATAATCAATAACTGTGAACACATTGATAAAGATGTTTTACTATATGTATTTAAATTGAACAATTTATTATGTAGTTTATTTGGTCATTACAACATACAATTTCTTATGGTCTTTATAAAACCTACTTTATTTTTTAAAAATAAATAAAGTGAGATTGTACTTTTTACAATAGGTATATATATTAAAATCTTTATATAAAAACGAATCCCTATTTCCCCTGGTTACAGCATCTCGCGAGCTTTTGGAATGTTTTCGCTAAGTATTATTGTTGTGCTTCTTATCTTTATTTTCACTATTATCAAACAGACATATCTAATACCTTTAAACGAGCAATTCTTGTATATATATATATATATATATATATATATATATATATATATATAATTGGAATCTCGGAATCGGCTCCAACGATTTTCATGAAATTTAGTATATAGGGGGTTTCGGGGGCGATAAATCGATCTAACTAGGAATTTTTTTTAGAAAATGTCATATTCGTGTTTTTTTTTTTCCTGACATCTATTGGTGAATAATAATACTATTTTGCTTCGTAGATAGCTGGACAACTGAAATAACACATAGGCACTTTTAATACCGATATTCCTACGGGATACGGACTCACGCGGTTTCAACCGCGGGTCACAGCTAGTTATAATAACACGACTATAAAAAAATAATGTTCACCTAATTCGCCTGATTACACATGTAAATTTTTATCAAAACTAGCTGGCCCGGCTAACGCTGTTATGTTTACTCTTATCATTTAGGGGTATGTAAAATAGTTGGCCGATTCGCACACAAAATTTCACAAGAATCGATTCAGCCGTTTCGGAGAAGTATGGGAACAAATATATACAATATTCGTTCCCTATTATAAGATATTGCATTCTTAGACGAAACGTGACTCATATTAAATTGTAGAATTTAAATTTCAAATGTATTTAGAAGGAATTATATTATTTTATTGTATCTCACATTAAACTTTTATTTACTGTATCGGGAAGACACAGACTCCTACGGGAAACACAGCGAAATATATATGGGAGTCTGGGGTCCATGTTTTATGTGATGTATAAATTGTTTCATAAATTATTATTATTTTTAAATCTATTGTAACATCTAGAGAAACCATATCAAATGGCGGTCCAACGAAATGAAGCAGAGCCTATTAATATTTAAAGTCACGGCCGTATACCAAGCAGGTATCGCAGGAAATGATCAAGAAATCTGACCGAACACGATATTAGTGAATTAATTTCAAATGTAAAAACACCGACAATCCGGTGACATTAAGCACAAAAAGTCAGCAATGAATCACCGACAAGTTTATTTATAATTAGTGCCAGTTTCTAGTTCCTAGGCTTTTCGCACGATGAGTAATATATCTTTTAAATAGGTTATGGCTATTTCGATACAACTCCCAATGAAGTAGCGTACGTGTGATTTAAAAGCCATGGCGCAAAAATTTATATTATATAACTATATAACTAGCTGACCCGGCAAACGCTGTTCTGCCTTACTCTTATCATTTAGGGGTATGAAAAAATAGATGTTAGCCGATTCTCAGACCTACCCGATATGCACACAAAATTTCATGAGAATCGGCCCAGCCGTTACGGAGCAGTATGGCAACGAAAACTGTGACACGAGAATTTTATATATTACATTATAAATAATTTATATTTCGATGTAATTTGGTACAAACATTATTTGATACATGAGAAAGGACGTAGAATAGATGACGCGGACGGAAAGCCAGTTAGTATACAAACAAATATTCTCCGTCCTATCTCGCGTCGCCTTACATCAATTAATTGATTTAGGACAGATTTTCGTTTGAAGGACTTAGAACAAAATTAAAGGCTACTTTAATCTGTTAGATATCATAATCATTCTTCTTGAGAAAGCAAAGGTTTCTCCATGCATTTACAACGTTTACTGATTAGCGTATTGGTCAAACATGCCGATAAATTGATCGTGTGTAAGGACCATTAAATCGAGATTGTGCTGTGTGCATGTACACTCATAATTGCTTGATATATCAATGTTATATCCGATAGCGAAATATTGCATTATGATAAGCCATTTTTAATGTACTTAGCAATAATTTATTAGCAATTGACTCATATATTCCTTGTAAATGTGTGATAAAATATTGATTGACTTTGAAACAAGATTATAATAACGATATGAAATAGTATTAACGATTGACCTGAATTATTTTTCGTAATCCGGTGTATCTTATTGTTAATTTTATAAGTAAAAAACTGAAGGACATACGTTTGCATCAAAAGAGCAGAATTAAAGAATTACAAATATAGGCTCCATTATACTATTAAGTGAACTAGCATCAGAAAAACGAAACGGAAAGCAACAACTATCGCTATTTTACAATCGCTTCTAATTTATAATCCGTCTTAAAGGATGTACTTATAAAATTATTTCAATAATTATCTACTCCGGAAGGCAATAAAGTGGAACGATTTTATTTTCTCTTAATTCAATTTAAGCTTATCATGATTTAGCACGAAGTGAGCTCGCAGTAGTTAGCAGCTACGATTACAGTACAATATTTACGAGGAATCTTGTCACGAATGGACACAATTTAATTACAATCGCTTTATAAATGGACGCCTTGGGGTGTTTGTTCAATCACACTGTAATAGGCGATAAACTATTAAACTTTAGCACCGGAATGAAACCAAACCTTTTTTTTAACTTCACTTCTTACTCTGTGATGCTATTCATATTTTATACTCTGGGGAAGTAGTGGTAAAAAGCACAATATTGTGTGGAATACATAATAATGCCAAGACCAGAGACGATACATCCATTAACAAATATATCACTAACCTCATCCGTACGTATACAGATGTTCAATGCAGACGACGATAAATAAAATATTAAATGTCAAGCAATGTGGTGAAATATGAGTGAATAATTTGCGGTGGCTCTCACGCTAAGGTTACGTTGTGGGATGATCCTATTCATAGAAAAACCTGTCAACCTCTCGCCCAGTCTTAATGCATAACATTGACATAAAAGTTGACGTGATTTATTGAACAGAGATGAAAATAAAGACATATGGCCTCAAAATTCTCTACTAGCTTTTGTCTGCGGCTTCTCACGCGTTAAATTTGGAGTAGTTTTAGACATGTTATACATTTAAACCTTCCTCTTGAACCACTCTATCTATTTAAAAAACCCCATCAAAATCCTTTGCGTATTTTATAAGATTTAAGCATACATAAGAACGTAGGGACGGAGATAGCGACTTTGTTTTATACTATAAAGTGATAATCTCTAACATAATTAGCTAATAAATCTCTTTAACTCTTTTGAAATTATTTCACATAGTTATCGTTACCATTTCTTACAAACAACTACTGAATTAAGATTAAACTATTAAAGTTGCAATGGTGTCTTATATTAAACTTCTTATACGGTAATATTATTTAGATTTACGACGAATGCAGTAGAAAGAAACAAAAAATAGCTTGACCAATTAATTTAATTCTATATTAAAATTAATATCACATCAACAATAATACTTTTTATTTCATTAATTTGTCAAACCTGATTTATTAGAAACGAATGATTCAATTTGCGAAAAAAACTGTAACAAAACTGTTTCCAAGTTTTATTAGCCTTCCATTTATGGGTAATTAAGCGTTAAAACGTCTAATAATTCAATAGAGATAGCGGTTAGTCAATTTTTAATTAATTCTGCAAAAGAAAACCTTAACGGCCTACTCCATCAAGCCGTGTCTATTCAATTAGCTGTTTTTTATACCAATTCACACACAAATCAATGTGAATAGGACATATTTATACACTTAATGATTATACTGTGAACTTAAATCACATGGTTCATTTATAAACGATAAGCTTTAGGTATTACGATATGATTGAATTGATTTCAGAATACGCAACATATTTTAATAGACATAACATGGACTAATACTAAAAATGTAATATTACTAGCAATAGATAATAATTTGACGCGCATATAACTTCAACGTTCCCAGACAAACGTTACAGATAAAAAATAAAATGTTTGATTAATAAATTTTATATACAAGCAGGCCCGCTAGGTGGCTAATGCATTTGACCTCACATCCGCGGGTGTTAACTTTTGAACCATGCTCTTAATATTAAACAACAAATCACCATTTCCTATTGCCCATCATCTCGCAGTCACGACAAATTTTATTAGCATTACCACCTATCTATCGAGCGAACTTCTTGCTTCTTTATCCATTACGCGCTGTAACAGAAAGGTTAAGTTTTAACCGCACTTATGTACAGCGTTAGATCACGAGCAATTTGTTAACTTTCGTAAAGTGATTGATTTAGATGTAGCGGCCTCACTATGATATATAGACACATGTCAGATATAAGATTTTTATAAGCTTAAACATTCATTTGTTAGTATCGAATATTAAAATATTTCACGTCCAAATACCTACTTGATCATCGTAAATCTAATTACCATTATTTTGAATTTTATGTGCATTAAAATGTTAAATAAATGATTCGTGAAAAGCAATTTAATGGTAGAAGTGTTTTGAATTTGCCGCAAGACTTTTTTATGTAGGTCTATACATTATCTGTAAATTTTTAAAAATATGTTTTTTTCCTAATTTTAAGTCGAATTTTATGATAAAACTATTTAAAAGGCAAAAAAATCACGTAGCGGACAAATCATTAGGAATCAGCGAAATTTAATGAAAAACTAACGTTCTGCCCCGGCTTCGCCCATGGTACATATATAGCCTATAGCCATCCTCAATAAATGGGCTATCTAACACTGAAAGAATTTTTCAATTCGGAGCAGCAGTTACTGAGATTATAACCTTAGTATAGATTCTATAGAAAAAGTTATATCAGATTTTGACCTGTTCGCGTGACGGTTTCTTACAATACTGGTTTTCGTAATTTCGTCGTATGTAAATGATTGTTAATATATTAGAGTAACATTTCCTTGTTGAAGTTATTAAATCAAACTAACGTGAGATCTTACTGCGTTTCCTCCATAGTGTCTGGGAATCAGAACATATAGTCAGCGCCTCGAACGGACGTCCTGTCGTTTCCAAAAATATTAGCATAATCCATATGAATATTTTACGAATCGAGTTCTTAATATTTCTCGTCAATTCTATCAAGAAAGTGAAAATGTATCATGAGTAATGGGTTAACGACCAGAAGCCGAGTGTGAGAACTGGCCACAATGGAAGTTCAGGTTGACGTTTATTTATAGATTGAGAAAATTTACATAACGCGATAGAATTTTATTTGATTTTATGTAATCTCGGGTGCTATTTATGATAACAGTTTGAATGTATGTAAATATATAGTATAATAATATTGAAAACAAAGCTATACTTACCTATATTGATGAGTTTATTGAGTATTAGCTATAATACTGTCAGTAGACGATTGTAAAAGTAGGTATTTTTTCATTTATGATAGTAGTTAATATAAAACAAGTCTAATACAGTATGCGAGATATATAAATTACAATTTAATTAAAAAATCAATACATTTAGCTTTATAAATCTACTAGCTGCACACCGCGGTTTCACCCGCGTAAGTCCGTATCCCGTAGGAATATCAGGATTGAAAGTTGCCTATATGTTATTCCAGTTGTCCAGCTGTCTACGTACCAAATTTCATTGCAATCGGTTCTGTAGTTTTTGCGGGAAAAAGCAACAAAAACACACACATCCTTACAAACTTTCTCATTTATAATATTAGTAGGATAGGATTAGTAGGATAAAACACGCTCTTTAATGATAGATAAGGAAATTATTTAAGCCTGAACATCCTTATCGGGATAATAAGATAAAACCATGATATTTTATTGTATTTTTATTGTATTTAAGACAGTCGATTGCATGTAAACATTCAAGGGAAGTAAGTAAAAGTTGATTCTTTAATATTTTTACAACATTTGACTTGTAAATTATACTGTCATAATTTTCTGTAATCAAAGGTACATTTAATCGTGCATATTTAGCAAGCAATACAAAATTTTCACCTGCATGCTTTATTTGAAATTCTTTCTAAATAAATAAAACAATGTTGAAAATACTGTCATTCTTGTTATGTTCTATCGGAATATAAAACAAATTAACACATTTAAACATTCAAGCTACTTAATCAAACGCAATGCAAAAAACTCGCATACTTACACCATGTTCCCATGTTAACGGCCGAATGCTCATACATCGATAGGTATTTGACAAATGATATCACAACTGTAACACAACACGTCACGGTCAAGTTGTGACTTTTCAATTCCCATGATACCGATACAGTAAAAATGGTAAATGATTCGTATTGGGTTTCTGAATCACAGATTAACTAGGGCTAGATGCTTCTAATCTTCGTTGGTATTCTCATGAGTCACCAATAATAGCTGTGTCGCTAAGGTCCTATCAATATTTTACATTGTAGAAACTATGTAAAACAACAAATAAATAAAAAAAAGAAAAATAAAAGAATGGCTTATATTACTTGATTATTCACAAGTAGAGAACTTACTAATACATATATCCAGTGAATAAATAAATTTTTAATAATAAAAGAACTCTCACTCACAATGAACAAAATATGATTTCTTGATTACTCCAGTTCTTAAATATTATCTAGGTACGTTTTTTTCACAAAATCTTAATAATATTGTACATAATAAAGTGATTCGTTAACGTTATTATACAAAACATATCCTATTTATTTCACAAGTGTATTCTCAATATAACCAACATGTGTATTGTTATCGCCTACTCCAACGACGATTTCAAAATGCCCAAAAACGTCATGTAAGTCATTATCATCAAATGATATCGCATTAACGAAACCTTCCACAAGCATTAGTTATGCTTTTTTCTAAACCACATGTCAATTCACTCGCCCATTGATGCTTTTTTTCATCATAACGAAATGTTTGACTTTTTCGAATTCGCACCGGTCTGATTGTAGTTTTTATGCTTTTATCGCAATTTCACTAATGATGCATGGGATGGCGTTTCCGCTTTTTTATAGTCCCGTTGTTTATGGGATCATCATTATCATTTATTAAAGGGAATATACTTAACAGGTTATATTATTAGAGCGACAAATCTAAATATATATAACTCAAAGGTGGTTGACTGACATAGTGATCCATCAAAGCACAAACCACTGGTGGATCAGGCTGAAATTTTGCATGCAGATAGATCTTATGACGTAGGCATCCGTTAAGAAAGGATTTTGTTAAATTCTAACCTTAAAAGAAGAAAATGGGGGATGAAAGTTTGTACCACGATAATTTAATAAGACCGCGTGAACGAAGCAGCGGGCAACAGCTAGTGTATTTATACTTCTCTTTACTTCTCTAACAAGCAGTATTAGAAAATGCTTTATTTGCCATGGTTAAACAAATCCTTTAGTCACTTGCCTGCATAAAATACGTCTATCAAGATACTCTAGTTATTTCAATGCAAACTTGTAACAAATCACACCAACAAATTGGTTTCCTATAATTATATTTTATTACCTCGCCCGTTGTTCAGATAACGTGCGGAACATAATTCTCATACTAACTGGACTAACCACTGCACCATGACCAAGATTCTGTCGGGAGTTAAATAAATAATGAAATGAAAGTTGGTGCATTTGTGACGCTGTAACCTACATGTTATATATTAATGATGTTATTGGTACAGAAAGAAAGAAAAAAAGGAAGATTTTTTTTCACTTTAATAGGATAGTATTGGATAAAAATGTGATAAATGCACGCATTGAGTTTTAGAGATGAAGGTTAGTAGAAAGTGAAGATCCATTAATATACAAATATTAGTATTAGGATTTTCAGTTTTTTTAATTATAACCAAAATTTATTGTATAATAACTGAATAATAAGATTTTCGTGACGGATTTCTTTATCTACAAATTTATGGATTTATTCTGCCAAATTAATTATTAAGCCGCTTTAAAACTTTATCTTTATTTAAAACTATATTATAGCAAAATCGATCAAGTACACTTCGGTCTAATGTACCTTACAAACAAGTTAAAGACCAACTGCAAAAAATGGTCACCCATTTAATATATGATCGTGCCTCACCTCAATTTTTTATTATTTTTTGATATAGCGACAGCAAAAAAATGGTTCATTCATTTTTTCTTTTATGTTTTTTTCTTACCGTCATGGAAAATAGAAGGCTTAATATAAATAATAAAAAAACATATAACACATAAATTTATTAACTTATAATAAAAACATTATAAAATATGCCTATGACCATTGCTCATAAATAAAATATTTAATTTTAAATTTAATATAGTTTTTAGTGTATTAACGTTAGACTTACCTACTAGGCATTCAGCATGTGGTTAGATAATATTAATACTTATGCTATCTTACTTCTATCAATTTCGATATTATCTCGATGCCGTAAAAACATTTAAAGGCACGTCTCAGATAACAGGTAATTATCATACGGTTTATCTTAATTCGAAGACACATTTATGTATTAAGTTGTATTTATTTAATAATATGGATAATTAGTATAAATATCCCTTATCTTCGGTGTTTATAAACGGTTAATAAAAAGTGACGGATTACGAAATTTGAATTAAAATACCTGTGTAATAGAAAAACAATTTTATTATTTTAATGTAGCTTACAATAGCTGTATGGATTATTTAATTGTCCATTTTTGTATGAACAATAGGTGATTATGATAGAAAGCAAGACTCCGGGAGGTCATTGTATTTGGTCCTCAGGTTATCGATGTATCGATATCAATTATATATCGATTCAATCAGCTAACAAGGGACCATCTGTTTTCAATTAATTAACGCGCCATGATTCGAGATCAACTGTTAATGATATTGTATAGGCTTTTGTTATGTGCGATTTTGGGCAATCCTAATCGATTGTTGTAATCGAATAAAACATCGATTAAGCATCGAATGAACCAATGGTTGTAATTAATCAAATTAAGGATTATAACGATTATTCAAACGAACTGTTAATATCTTATTCTTCATACTATATCTATGGTGAAGTTCGAGAAATTGGTTCGCAATTGTGTTCCAATAATTTTATCTTATACCTTTAAACGAGCAATTCTTGTATAAGGGGTTTCGGGGGCGAGAAATCGATCTAGCTAGGATTTTTTTTTAGAAAATGTCATATTCGTGTTTTATTCGTGCTTTTTTTTCTTGATATCTACTGGTGAATAATAATACTATTTTGCAACTGAAATAACACATAGGCACTTTTTACACCGATATTCCTACGGTTACGCGGTTTCAACCGCGGGTCACAGCTAGTGTTATATATTAATCGTGATTTATAAATAAAACTAAATGTTTCAAAAATAACACATAATGGTATTGTTACGGAATTGGTACAGTTAGTTTGTAAAATATTAATATTATGATGAAACATCCGTCAACAAATCGCCCAAATAATCATCACTTCCATCCGAATGAAGAGACGACCGAGAAGAGGTTTGAAGAAGCTTATCTAACTCTCTTATCCAAGACTCGTTCATAGCAATGCAGCTTTACCTCCATATATAATTAAGTACGCACTATTGAAAGGTTCCTATTAAAGATACCGCTTTTAATACTGCCATTATATTTAATGCAGTTCAATATGGTTCAGAAATAAGTGCCGTAGATAAGCTACTTTCCGTTTTGTTACTGTTTTATGACTGTGATAATATTTTAGCTTGATTATGAACAATTTGCATGCCCTTATCATTGACTGTAATAGTCCTGTATTTATGTTATCTGGTTTTATCAAGGCCAGAGTTTAGTTTGTTACTGAATGGTCGTCGTGATCTTCGTGATTTTCATGCTTTTTTTATTTCACTATCTGGTTTTTTGAGTTTAGTATACATTATATATAATAGTAGAAATGTGAACGAAATTTAATTTTTATTCGAAAGTATGAATGAAAAAAGAATAGTAATGTTACGTAATGACTGTTATAATAATAAACATTACACGGAATCAAAAGAGCTAAGAGCTAAGACTATTACATTTCATACTTTAAAATCCATATGTTTCAAATCGAAATGCAAGTTTCGTATTAATTTATAATCAAGTTTAATCGAGTAGTGGAGTAAATCTTCACACATTCTAACGAGACTTGAAATGTACAAACACACAATATAAATCAAACGTTGATTAAAATCAACTCGCGTGCGCTAAATATTCATAGTTATCTCGCGCATTATACCATCCACATGAATAGCTAAAGACCTGAACCGCTGCTGGGTATTCTGCATAACATCCTCCAGACATAAAATAAATGCGCTCCTAGTGTTTATGTTGCCCTGGTACTTGTGAATTAATCTTAACTCAGAATGAATGATGATTTCTTGGTACGAAAACACTAAAATACATTTAATTTCTATTAATATAGTTAACTAGTTTAATTCACACAATCTGATACAGACATAACGTATGTTTCTTTAAACTTTAGGCAGTATTATAAACATCGATTGTTTCTCGTAACAACGTGTACCCAATTAATGTAGAATAATTGAAACAAGAACTACTCCAAGATGAAATGCCTTCCGACAAATCACCAGACAATATGCCTATAAAAACGATTTTCCATATACAGTTCATTGTCCACTGAAAAAAACCTCATGTGACGCAATATGCGGTGAAACATGTAATTATCTCATGAATGAACTTTCGCTTTTGTGTTAAAACAATGTGCACTCTTCTAATGTGGTAACTTATTCGGTTTTTACTTTGTATTGTTTAGAATACCACGCCAGAAACATTTGTTACTGATAATGGTTTTAGCCGGAAAATTGTGAGAAACAGTCTTTAGTCGTTTAGAATTGGTTTGAGTTTGAAAAATGTATGTTCAAATAAATCTACTGCTGCTATAGTTATAAACAAATTCAATTTCAATTGAAATAGTCTTCTCATCGTGCGCTGGGGTTCTGTATTTTCTAAATTAAATGGTTGTTGTCTATTTTAAACATTTAAGTGAAACTATAATTGTTTCTTGAAACAAATCAGTTATACAGGACTTCATCGATGGGTTTAGGAGTGATTCAAAACATGTTGAAGATATTTTGAATGAAATGGTCATACAGAAGGCTTATCTGTTAAGCAACTATGTAAGAGCTTATTAAAAACTTTAGGGTTTTGAATATTGTATTTAAATGGAATTCATAAATTTGTGTACAGCCTTAAAGATTAAGTAATTACTTAAGATTTACTCTTAGAGTAGTAAAATCAATAAATATAAGAACATTAATGTTTAAGTTCTGGGTTTTAAATAATAGTACATTGTATGTCTGTAATTATTATTATAAATAAAAAAGCTTTATAATCCTATCCGACCATGCAGTTTTAAGACAGCAACTGGTTCATTTCACTGCGAATCAAAGATATATAGAGTTATAGATATAATTTACAAGCGTTTTACCTAAACTTCTTACATCAATAATTACACACGTCCTAATAGACGAATCACGAAACGCATAATATTTTAAGTATGAGTGATATTACTGTCCTGCACGCTGAGGCAATCATTTATTAACATTCAGACAGTCTGATTTATTAGCTTTTTATTGAAATGGATGTGATAGTTAAACTCCTTCATGAGTGAAAGCACAGTTTTTACCATTGCCAAATAAATCAATCGATAATTCGTATTTATAGGAAAATAAATAGTAATGATTAAAGGCATATCTAAAACTAAATTTATGATATGTCTAATACGATATGTAAAATGGCTACTCAATTAACTCTATGATAAAACAAATGTTACAATAACATTAATAATCCGATTATAAAATGGCTTTATTGTAATCTAAGCACGATATCTATACTATTATAAGTACCTAGCTGAAATTCATACGTACTAGTTTTTTAAAGATAGTTTGTTTCTTGACATGCTTGTGGGAACTACTGGAAGGATTTGAAAAAAAAAAATCTAAATTTATATGTGGCAATATCAGGTCTATTTAAAGTAATATTAAAAAAAGGAAACATTTGTGTGTTTGTATTCTTTCATCATTAGAAAGTTGCATTTTTAAGTGAAGGCTATAAAGATAGCACGGGCAAACCCGAGGCAGACCGTGAGTTAATAAGAGCTGAGTGTAGATGAAAAAATGTCGGAAAATGTAGACGAAGTGTCGTGAGACAGCATTTAATATATTTACTTGTATAATATACTAGCTTTCCGCTCGCGGCCTTGCCCGCGTAGTCGCAGGAAAGATAGAACCGGGGTTTTCCTTGCATGCTGTTGTTCCCGCGGAATTTCCGGAATAACTCCTATGTCCGTCTTCTGGTTCTAAGCTATCTCTGCACAAATTTCCAGCCAAATCGGTTAATCCGTTTTTGAGTAATAAGTAGTGTAACTAACTCCACTTTCTTTTATATATATAGATTTGCCGTTGAACATTTACTGAATTAAACAGCTTTAAGCGCCGCGATGATAAAATAATTGTAAGGTTTATTGTAACTCCAAAATGATTCACAGTATCACATGTCATCGCACGATAATTACTTCATTTCGTGAGCAAAGAAGCTTATGTTATAATAACTTCACACGTTTTCTTCTCTTTGTCTTTCGAACAAAAGAATATAGTTTGTTATTTTCTAAAATAATTTTATTATGGATTATAAAACCGCTATGATAGCTGCAATTTTGAAATTATCTCGATTACCGTGTTTGTCTTGTTATAGCTGTGATTAGAGTAAGAAAAGTAATGATAGACACTGTTTTAGCGAATCCATCTTTCTATTTAAGCATAGAATATAAACGAGTGCATTTTTAAATAATAAATGCAAAATTGTACGTATATTCAATATACATTAAATATCAGTAATTAATAAAGTATTTCATGAAAAATTGCGAAGATAAAATTAACAAGTTTTTAATTCTTGGACGCTTTTAATTCGCATTAAAATACACTTCCAATAACATAAATAACTTCCCATACGTCCCAAGTTTTTATCAGCCATTGTTATACACAAAAAAATCGCCTCTATAAAAACAGAGAACGATATATTTACAACGATAAATGGTTTCATCAATGACCTCAGAAGTAAGTAACCCAGAATTAATCATAATAACCATTCCCGGCTTAGAACTCAATCTACGGCGTTCTTCAAGCATCGACTGTGGTATTATTATAAATGGACGTTGTCAAAATATCTCAGACAATTGTAATTAGCCTCTTGTATGGAACAAAGCTATGGCCGTAATCAACGCGGTGCGGACGCGTGCGTTCAAATGTTGAAGCTACCATGCCGTGGTTTGACTCATACGCTTCGTGCTTTCTTCACTGTTTGTTTCACGTGATTTGTACAGCGTCTAACTGTCTGGTGTTTTAAAAAATTCAGAATCAGTACTTAAGGTTGGGAGACGTATGAAATAAAAAGTAGCATTATGATTTGATTTAAGTAATATCAAAATAGAATACGTATAAGAAATAAAGTAACTACAAGAAATCACATTAATTACAAATATAGTGGTTTGCCCTTATAGAAAATGAAGAACAATAATGTCCAATATTTAAATGTTTTCTAATTTAGTTAATTATCTATATGCATGTTAAATTGAAATTATAATCTTGTAACGTATCAAGTTTTCATAAACAACCTTGAATTAATGTGTGAAAAATGTAAATAGGTACAAACAATGTCGATTAGGCATAAGTATATCCTTGATAATTGACTTCAAATGCTAATATGAATTATCAAAATGTGTTCTGTACTAATCTTGAGACAAAGAGTTATATGAAATATAATATTTTTTCGCTACATCTTGTAACACGCCACAAACACCAAGTGGCGTTCTCAATAAATGGTTAACGAAGTGAAATTAATTATACATCCAATATTACGAATACAAACACATTTTTAAATTCTCTTGTCAGTAGTACACATACAAATCAAATAAGTTTTATTATTATTCATAAAACTACTCCTTAGATAAGTTTTTAACAAGTTTTATGCTTTTATTACAAGAATAATAAAACAGCAATGAAATTTAGACATCAATCTCAAATAATTTCATAAATTACACTTCTATACTTAATAATATAAAATTGATGATTTTTTTGTTTGAGTGCGCTAATCTCAGGACTACATTTATTACGATGGATGTGAATATTAACACTGTGTGCTATACACATACCAGAAACAATGCCCAAATGGATTGCTAGCCTAGAATGATGATGCACTTGAACTGATTTTAATATCAAATCTAAAAATATTGACGATTTGCAAAAATAATGCCAAAAACTGCGTTAAAAAGTACTCATATTAAACTAGTAAAACATAGAAATATTATACATATATAAATATTTCTAAGTATGGTTGATTTCCATTAAATGTTGGGAATACTCAAATCATCTATACTTCAGTGTTAAGCGGATTCGGAAAGAGATCAAGTTTTACTTGGCTTTGGTGACAAAAAAAATATACATATCGCAATTTATACGTTAATTGCTATATTAATTGGATTTAATGCTATTGAGAGCGTGGATTTCTGTCTAATTGATATTTTATTAAATGGCATGTATTTTAAAAGACTTGAAATAAATGTGGGAAACACTCTAAACGTGAAAGTTGAAAAAAAACAGGAACTGTCATTTATTTATAGACGTGTATGTTATTTATAGAAAGGTGAAGACTGGTTTAAATATATTTACTTTAAATTTACAATTTGCATTAATGTATAAAAGCGGTAATTAGAGTCATAAAATCGCTATTTACGTTATAATTTTAATTATTACCGCAATTCAACAAATTAAATGCATTTTGGATTATTTGGTGACAATAATGCAATAATTATTCACGCTTTCGCTCTACACAGTGGATCGAATAAGTAATAGATACTTATGCATAGGCATACATTCAAAAACACAAAACCATCTTTTGCAGGGAGGTCAAAAATAACCTTTATATCGAACTTTGGGTCTAAGGTAAATCTGTTTATCTATATACGATTATGATAATAAAAATCTGAAGTGTTTGTTCACGAGGCCAATTTCGGGAAGTAGGTACTAGACCGATGGCAACAATACTTTCATCGTTTGACATTAAAGTGATATCCCAGTGCTAAGGACTATATAAGTAGATGAACCTTGGGCAAAGTCGCCCTCTAGTGGTAAACACAATGAAGATCTCACATACTATTAGATTCAATTCATTGGATCCTAAAGCTATAGAGATACATGAACCGCGAGCGCAGCCGGAGCAGTTGCCTAGTGTCTAATAATATAATGATCGCACATTTCAATAATGTGTTATCAAAAAACATTCCCAAGCTAAGTCATCATCATCAGCCAGGGTTCAGGCCATAATCCGTCGTCGAACTTTGATTCTTGGACATGCCGGCTTCCTCACGATGTTTTCCTTCAACGTTTTAAGCAGTGGTGATGTTATCCACATGTGCAGATAAATTGAAAAATCAATTTGTTTCCTGCACGCTCGCCCAGTCTCTAACCCCGACTTATCGATTTTGAAGTCCGAGGTTCTCACCACTGAACCACCTTTGCTTTTAAAAAAAGCCCAAGTACACGGTTTTTCTCAGTCTCAAACGATTATCCTTTAACGATTAAGTTTGCTAAGCGCTGACTCGGCAGGAAATTATATTGGAACAGTTGTCTCAAATATTGAATTATAGTAATTAACATGTACATATTTCTTCACCCAGCGCTACGTAAACCAGTTTATTTTGGTGAAAGTTTATGCATGCTTCTAAATTGTGAGTATGGGCTTCCGGCCAAATAGCTTCCAATGTTATAATTAATCTAAAGTAATGGAATCTTTGTTTATAATTTCATTTTGTTTTGATTAGAAAATAGGACTGCATTCATTATTAGTCCATTGTATGAAGAACTGAAGAAATACAGGTGAACATATGACAAAACATATTTGTATTTATTATGCCCCGGTTAAATAACGGTTTGCCCCGGCTTCGCCCGGTAGATGGATAGCTTATAGCAATCAGGGATCACCCTATCCAACGGTGATAGAATTATTGAAATCGATCAAATAGTTCCTGAGATTAGCGCCTTCAAATAAACAGCCTATTCAGCTTCATATTACTATAGTTCCTATGGATGTAAGGCATATCTGTGATTCTTGCGTAAACCTTAGTTGTGGATTATCATAATGTAGTTTTAATCCAAAATATATACAATAAACGCAATCAAATTATTTTTGACAATTGATGAAATAATTTTGTTAATAGTTTTAGTCTTAAAATAATTAAGGCTTTTTAATTATTGATTAAACATAATGTTAAAAATACCAATTCTTTGTTCCAGCTTCCACTATCCAACAAACTATAATGATAATGTTATTCGGTACATATATTACACTAGTTTCCACTCGCGGCTTTGCCCGCCTGGAATTAGGACATTTACAAATGATTTAGTGACTGTCTCCCTACTTTATCCCAAGGGAGATTTTATCGGGTTATATCATTTCCAATCACCCAAGTCAGCTTATACCTTGTCTGTTTACCAAATTCGTTCAGTAGTTCCAACGTGATTAACGGACAAACATCCAAACAAACAAACTTTCACATTTATAATATTAGTGTGATTTACACACCTGCGAAGCCTTAAGGCAGGACGGATAACTCTTTAGTCTTAAATTTAAGTGGGATTAGATAACATGCATTATATGAAATTGTTTTAGCAGAAAGTATTCAAGTAAAAAAAAGTTAGTATTCAATCATATATCCCTACTAGTCCCTACTAATATTATATATGCGAAAGTAACTGTCTGTCTGTCTGTTACGCTTTCACGCCTAAACCACTGAACCGGTTTTGATAAAATTTCGTATGAAAATAGAACTGAACTTGGGAAAGGACATAGGATACTTTTTATCGCGAAAAAAGGGTAGAAAGGGTTGAAAGAGGAGATGAAAGTTTGTATGAAAGTTCGTTATTGTCAACCCGATTTTGATGAAACTTGGTATGAAGTTGGAGCTGAACGTGGGAAAAGAACAAACCATATTTTTTAATGTAAAGAAGAAAATACTCCTTACCATGGCGCGCGATATAAGCGAATTCTACGCGGGCGAAGCCGCGGGCAAAAAGCTAGTTTGCAAATAAAATGTTGTTTTTTGCGATATCTTAATCATAAATGTTAACAAGCGTCAGATCACGCATTTTGAATGACATACGAATAAAATTCATCCAAATATATTTACTAGTAATCTTAGTCTTATCTCGATTCAATTGATTTCCGATCACAGCGCAGCATTGTAAAACAAACAACCAGAATCGAATCTAGTTTTCAAACAAACAATCATGCGGTTGCGCCAACGGAGTAATTCTATGATTATTTATAAAAACCATCCACTTGCTAACCGAGGAGGGACGTGAGTTGGATCGAGTCTAACTGAACTGCTTGCGGTTTGAATATTGCGTACTTTTATTTCACTTATCCATTTGAATGTAACATAGTTTCACATTTTTTGTAGAGGAAATAATATTTTAATGTAATATCGCAGTTTTTTGATATTTACGAGTCATTGAAAGTTGTTTATTCATAACTTAATCTCGCATGAAGGGAAGTATTAATGAAATCACTCATAACACATTGCACGACAATCTTTACTCTATATATACGTAAAAAAATAATTACAAAGAACAGTCAGACCACTATTTTTTATTCTGTAACTTTCTTGTATTCTTGTATATTGTATCGTCTGTGTTTGTTTTAGCTGCTCCAAGTGCATTCAAAATTTAGTCTGTATTTATCCACCCAGTTCCAAATGTTAAATGTCACTACAACTTCAGTCGAATTATCTGTAATTTGAGTCCTGATTCTCCCACTTACACTGGACATTGGCGCAGTCCCTCCGTTGGGTGAAGCCATTAAGAAAGAGAAGAAGAACTTTCTTGTATAATTATGTACGTATTATATTATATCTCTGATGAAGTTTAATGTAATAAGAATATAACTGCTATTGCAAGCGTTTTTTTATATCATTTAATATTTGTTATTTTTAATTTCATATGCATATTTAATTTTATAAGCATTTATAATTATAAAAGTTATAAATCAATATTGAAGTAAAAATATTTGGCTACTATTGTTTTAATTGGGATAAATATCTGAGAATGTTGTCACAAAATATTAATTTCCTTTACATTTAGTAATCTAGACTATCACAGAAATAACCTTCATTTAAAATTCTTACAACACGGCAATTTACTAAGAGAGGTTTCCTACAAAGACTTTTACGTACGCAATTGTTATGTAAGAAATTCTATTGAATACAACATAAATAAAATATATAATTCTCAATTTTCTTTATTATATAATATGCTACCCTAATGAAATTATTACGTACTTTTTTACACGTTATTTAAATAAAAAAAATGCACTCAAATAATATATTTAGGACTACCTTATAAATTCCAATAACATTATCCGTTAAAAAGTATATTAACCTATTGAAATACCCACTACTTAAAAGACATAAAATCAATTCTAATTTTAATATATAAATCATAATGTTTTATGGCATACTAATCGGATACACATAATATTATTTGCTAGTCAATCCTGTGACGCATTTCCTTTGACAACAAAAACTGCAAAAATTTAAATATCACGAATTATGTCAATCGGATACTCTTAATTGAACAAGTGATATTTTATTTTATTATCTGTGCTATTAATATGTTCACACGGACTCTATGGGATTAGGTGTTAAATTTATGGTGTTTAATTAATTAATGGTGTATGATTTTACGCTTTTCGATTTAGCTATTGAATAACACGTTTATTACATTTTATTATAAATTGAAATCATTATTATTTAATCAAAATAAATATATTTGTCTCTTTAAATCATTAATAATAGAAAATCGTAACATAATCAATGGACTTGATGTATTAAAGTCAATATTCCATTCAATAATAAATCATTGTAATTATACAATCAATTTGCATTTTATTGTAATATCTTACTCTAATTTATTTTTAAAATGCGATAAGGTCACTAAAACACAGTATTAATATTATATCATTGGTATTTAATGTGGATTTATTCGGTGGCATTTATGTATCTTGTCGTATTAATCTAAGATGAATGGATGATAGTTAAACATTTATCGCTTTATTGCGGTTTATTGGTTTACTGTTTGTCATTTAATTTAAACTAGGATTTTAATTTATTAAACAGTTTCTATGTATCAATATTCAATTATTTGATATAAAAAATGGGTACTTACATCATGATCTGGCACGTACGAGTAGACATGGAGCTTATCAATCCTTATCGTGCCTTGAAACGGGTACAGTAACGCACTCCTCTGTATTTCCGTGGAGGTCCACACGCTCACAGACGCCTCACGACCTCTGGCACCCCCTGGCCGCAGCGCCAGACTCAACTCCTGGGGAATCAGTACTAATGTCTCCATCTTACTGGCACATTCCAAAATCAATCGAGTCCCAAAAAAAGCCCTCAGCTCAACGCGTCATAAATGAGTAATCACAGGGAATGCGACTGGTCTCGTTCATCACAATTAATGAGCATAAATAATTTATTGGGAACGAAAGGATGTCTCGGTTATCGATGTCGCCGATGTGATCGATCGTCCTAAGAAACGTCGCAATAAATTACACAGCCCTCTAAACACGTAACACTGATTTTTCGGTAAAGTTCGTTCAACTTTACCGATACTGTCCGTATTTTAGAACATTACCGATGGGGCGGTCGCTACGTAGGATGCGCGCGCGATCTTTTCTGAACGTGCACTGAAGGAAGCGCTAACATTGACCTTAGGCACGGCCGTGATCGCGTTTACAGTTCATTTTTTGTTCGATAAAAAGGAGAGAAGTAAGGCCCTACCGCACTGCAGTGCGTGCAGGTTGGGCTATAGTAGGCCTTACTGCGTTGAGATAAGCCTTGGCAGAGCGCATGATCGGGTTTGTAAGACGTAGAGTAAGGTGCCCCCTCCATAGGCGGCACCTGCCGGCTCGCGCGCCGCCCGACAGTGCGCTGGAGGCTTCGCACCGCGCACCTGATTCCAACGTCTTTTTAATGCTACCTGTTGTTTTTTATTTTATTTTGACATCTGCTCTAATGCTTTTCGATAACGTGCCGTTTTATTAGGGTTCTTTGTATGTTTAATATGGACGGTACGTTAAGTTAAGGTACAATAACAGGTATACGTGTAGTGTTATACTTTGTAATTTAGTTAAAAATTCAATGTGTATATTTTTTCACTTCATTATTTTTTGTTGAATTAATTTTTTCTAAATTTTTGGTGCTATAATTATTACTAGGAATTTTGAGAAATTGTAATTTTTATTATATCAGTCCGAGATATTTATTTATTTTATTTACAAATAAATCGGTAAAAATCTTCATAATAAATCAGTCATAAAAAAAATATTTATATGAAACTTATTTTGAATGTTCCAGATGTCTTCCTACATTTGTTGAAAATATTCAAAAATGGTCAGCTGTAAATTAAATTTACACTAACGTAAATAGGCACTGTAAAATTTTCGTTTTTATTTAATCTATATGGCCTAAGTACCTACTACAAATGTCGAAAGGAGATAAAACAATAGAAAGAAAGTATATTACCAATATCATATAAATAATACATTAATAAATAAATCAATACTTTAAAAAAGAAAATATTTTTCTTACAACAAAATAATAAACATGAACTTCAAAGATCTATTTATCTGATACCTAGGTAGGTACTATCTTCAAAATGATGTGACTTTTTGAGAATAAAATTTATTTAGGACTGTATTTATATTTTTATAACATGTACAGTTTCATGACGTATTGAAAATTTAATTGAATTCTCTAAAAACGCTCTGTACCAAGTTTAGAAATAAAAGCCTGTTTAATTGATTTTAACGAGATTTATTCATTATATTGTTTGATCCAACGTTTCGAACACTTTACAGCGAGCGTGCTCACGGGGTCTACCAACTTTTCTTGTAAAAATATCGCACGATACCACGTATCTGGAAGGCTTATGAAGGAAGAAGGAATGAAGCTACCTACATATACATCATTAATAAAATAACTCAGATTAGTTACGTAGCTATATGTAAGTGGCTATGAGACATACATACGTCAGTGCTTGTCTGAGTGCGGTTAGCGCCAGGTGTGTTTAGGTCATCGACATTTTCTGTATCATATACTCGAGACATAGCTGATTTAAAATGCACTCTAGAGCCTGCACTTACGGTTCAAATTCAAAATGCGATATTGCTCGCGATGGTCCTTACCATCGCCCGTACAGGACATCAGTATTTTTAATTAGCATTCATTTATATCGGTTGCTTAATTTTGATACTTTTTGTAGAGGAAGATTGTTCTTTTTATTTTTATAAGGTGTGTTGTATAACCCATTGTTATTAAATCGTAAACCGTAATGTTGTCGTAATATCGATATCTCAACTCATTTAAAATGGTTTTTTTAGTATTCACAGCTGCTTAAAAAATAGATGTTACTTTAAAATAATCTTATACTTTAACGTTACCTGTCTACTGATCTGACTTTTAGATTTAATTGATTTATCAACAAAAAAAACTACGTCGTATAAGTTTTACAATGAGTTCTTTATGCAACTATCACACTAATATTATAAATGTGAAAGTTTGTTTATTTGGATGTTTGTCCGTCAATCACACTGAAACTACTGAACGGTTTTTGATAAAATTTAGACAGCTGACTGAGGTGACAGGATACTTTTTATCCCGATTGAATGCTCCATTGGGATAAAACAGGAATCTTGATATCCGGACGAGCGTCTAGTACATAAAAAAATTACGCTCTATGAAAAACATATTACGGTTAAGCAAACGATTTTAGCAAATCTTTATAGATTATGTACGGGAACTTAAAGAAACTAAAAATAATACAAGCTATGTAATTTTATAGTACTTTTCTACAAAAAGGGACCAAATGAGAACAATTCACGCCGATCGGCTGAAACCTCACGCTGGTATCGAGTAACGAAACGACAAAAAAGTCGAATTGAGAACTTTCATTTTTCTGAATGTGATTAAAAATTATCAAATTAGTACGCATAATACCTAGTCATAGTACTAGCAAGTTATAAAATTTGATATTATCGTTTAATTTAACGACTCTATTGCTATTTAATTAAATGCTAATTTTAAATGCCAGTACTGAGCAGATAATTTTAACTCTTACGTTAACAGTTATCGTTTTAGTATTTATTAATACCCATTTGTTATTTGATGCATCGTATTAGAAATACTATTCATTACTTACATTACTTACATTGGTATGTAATTAACCAATTTAATAAAGAAAAATTCTGTCTGTTAGTCTATGATGTTTTATGAATTCGGGGTTATCCGTCACCAAAAGAAAGCACGAGGGGCAATTCGAAACGATATTCATTAAAAAGGCACGTCATTAAAATTTAGATTTGAGATCATTCCTAAATTTATTCAAATAAGTCATTTTGTCTAGACTTTTAAATAGTAGTACCTAAGTCTCTCGGGAAAGAACTAAAAATAAATAGCACAGACGAAACATATTAATAACTAGGTATTATATCTCTAACATTTTTAAAAAAATTTAGCGAACTTTGCGACAGATAATTAATTATGATTTTTAAAGGGGGCTATTGTAATACATTGAAAATAAGTCTAAGGGCCGATGTAATTGCTTTGTGATAGTACCCCTGATTGTCTATTAAATACTTTTTTAAATATAATATTTGTAATTTTATCCTCCAGAATACTAAAACGGAACATATTAAGACGCTGTGAAACCGGCCAACAATATCGCATTATTGCAAACTAACCTATATATCTTAGGCATGTTAGCATCACTTAGCTAATATAAAATAACCCATCGAATACAAAGACGCAAGCAAAAAGCGGACAAAGTTCGAAGACGACAGATTTACATTATTATGTATTATTTAAAAAATGTGGTCATAAATCACATGACGAGCTTATGGGCGGGGCCGGTAGAGGGCGTGGCGTCGGCGGAACCGCCTGTGCGCGCGCGCAACGTGCATTACCGGTGTATTGTTTGGTAGTTTTTACCGGCCATTGGCTGCTTGCATGCTTTGTTTGGGCATTGTTCAAAAATTGAGACGTGATCTTGTGATACGATCACCGATATTTAAATGTTTGCGATGTTGGATCAACAATGATAAACTAAGTATTGTTCTTCGTGTTATTAATACAAATATTTAAAACATCTTGATACGTGTAGTTTTTTTTAAAACAACGCAGGTTTAATTTATTTGAAATCAGGAATAAACATTCTTTATGAATGTTTTTGTTGATAATTATTTAGTTTTATATATATATCCAATGAACTACAAATAACTACAATAAATTACTAACAAAATTTAAGCTGACTTATTGGCCACTTGCGGTTCACCCCGGCTTCGCCCGGTATATATATATATAACCTATAGCCTTCCTCAATAAATCTTCTATCTAACACTAAAAGAATTTTCAAATCCGACCAGCACTTCCTGAGATAGGTACGTTCAAACAAACAAAGAAACAAACAAACTCTTTAGCTTCATAATATTAGTATAGATTACATATTTCTTTACTGAAACTATATTTTTCGCAACGTCAATGTGCAATTTCATCTAAGATTAAACGAAAATTGGAGCCATTTTGTTATACCTTAAATAACAACCAACGGTAGTACAGTAAGATATTATACAAGAATCACAATCAAAGTACAAGTGTAACTGCAACAACATTATGCATAGACTATTTACGTATCGTAGTTTTATGCGTAAATAAACATTTTTCATCCTCATACATGATATATGTGTGAAACAACTTTTAGCAAGCTATAGCTATAGTTTCTGCAATAATTAAACGCACAAAATTTTACTCACACATTCATCCACAGTAAATTTTATTCGCTACACGTAAAGTCAAATATAAAAAGCTCGCATGCAGTATAACATCGATACCCAATCGCAATAACGTACCATGACTTGGGAACAATACAAAACGTAAGGTAAGGTAAGCCCTTAGAGACAACACGATCTGCTTTAATGTGCAGTGATCCCACATTGGATGGACAGTAAGCGCGTTTAATCGGATTTCATCCTCCGTACCTTATTGGTGAAGCTACACGGACGTTTGAAAGCGGAGAAAACGCGTTTGCGCGTGCTTATGGTGGTAATAATTCCAAAAAGACACTTTTCAATCAAAGCATTTACGTTTCTTTGACTAATAACGCAAAACAGCAATGATAATATGAATGAGATCTTCATGAGCTAACAATAATTTAGTAATGTGTGTCTTTGTCTAATTCAGCTATAGAACAAATTAAAGAGGAAAAAAGGGCTCTCACATTCCAAAACGCTCATGAGCTTTTTCATTCACTTAATTGCTTATATTTAAAAATAACGCCAATTGTGTACTTAAAGAAGAATTTTTATCTATTGTGGATTAAGAAATAAATTGAGTTTTCAATTTATCTGCGCATGTAGATAACATCACCACTGCTTAAAACATCGTGAGGAAACCGACATGTCCGAGAATGCAAAGTTCGACGTCATGTGACATTTGCCAACCCGCACTTGGCCAGCGTGGTGGATTATGGCCTGAACCCTCATAGGAGGCCTGTGTCCTAGCAGTGGGAACATACATCGGCTGATGATGACGTGATGATGATGATGGATTAAGAACAGCAATATAAATTGCTAAGCGTTTCTATAACATCGTGTGTAAGGCGCCTAAATTGTCACTTACTTCAACTCGATTTGAGCGAGCGATGTAAATCCGCTGCAACACGTCAGTATTGTTCAGTTTTAAATATTTGGATCGGAATTAGTGTCACACGATTACAGTACACGTACTTTTCAAGTTACCATACTGATATTATATGTTGGTATAGGTAGGTACTTGGTTGCATTTTTGGCATTTGCCTATAATGATACCGTCAATCACATGCGATATTAGATAAATATTAATATAATTATTGACTCCGTTTCACATAACTCTATGAATAACATTTATAACGTCGTAGGTACGTTACCCACTGTGCATAAATTATAAACTATAGCTACCCTCATAACCATCATTTTGTATATTTTTTTGGGGCTTATATCAAAAACAAATGGGAAAATGCATACTTTATTTTGTAACTAGCACTTAAACGCGGCATCGCACACTTTAGATTCGGAGTAGTTTAATAGATATTATTAGACATACAAACCTTTTTCTTAAATCACTCTATGTACTAAAAAAAGGTCTAAGCATACATACTCACATACACTCATAGAAACAGACGCGGGAAGCGGTTTCACCCGCGTAAATCCGTATCCCGTAGGAATATCTGGATAAAAAGTAGCCTTTACGTTATTCCAGTTGTCCAGCTGTCTTGGTACGTACCAAATTTCATTGCAATCGGTTCAGTAGCTTTTGCGTGAAAGAGCAACAAACACACACACACATCCTTACAAACTTTCTCATTGATAATATTAGTAGGATGCTGTTAGATCACTACGATCTAACAGCATAGACAATACAAGCTTATACTTAAAACATAGATACTCCTTACGTTTTTATATAGACCGCTGCGAGCCATTCAACAAAATAATGGGCCAGCTTCTGTTATTACGCGGTCGATTTGCGTGCAGCGTTTAATTCGGTCCTTTTCCGACCCTTAGGCGACAATATTCATTCCAACATGCTACGCGCTAAATTAAACTTTTCAAGGCACAAAATGAGCCTTAAGTTCTAAATTATTGGAACATTTTAATACTTATGTTTTCAATGTTTTGGCGACTCAAAGGGAATACAATGTTGTTTTCAATTTTGTGCATTATTAAGATGCAAAATAAGTAAGAAAAGGAGAGACATAAAAATTAACGTCATTAAACTGTGCGTCTTGGAAACTATTTGTATTTTTTTGTTTATATTTCAATGAATAATTTAGTGCTATGTGTCTACTTTTATATATGTACGTAAAATGAAAAAACATGACGATTATAAAGTGTGTAACACTGTATAATGGAGAAAATACCTTTAATCACTACGACATATTATACTCATTATAATATAGTAGTCTTTACAAACATTATCTTATATATATTTATATAAGATAATGTTCAGCTATGCTCAGCTATGAGACACTATTGTGTCTCATAGCTGAGATTTTTTCTATACTCTTACCCGTGTTGTTATAAGCTACTCTTTTCAACATAAAGATTATTTGTTATTATTTCTAAATAAATTAACATTCATTATCCGAAATGAAGACGCCCAAGGCGAAATACATCTATTTAATAATTTATTAATTATAACTAAAGCACTTAATGGACCTAGTTACACAAAGCAACTTTTTCCATTGCGAGAAGAAAACAAAAGCACAATAACATTACAAGACGATACTAGAAACGTACGATCATTAAATACTTCGTTGTTCCTCACACACCTGACATTTGGTATGAATAATTGCAAGTTACGATAGCAAATAACAATGCAGGGCAAACGCCAGAACAATTAGCATGAAATATCCCAAGTCGAGACGGAGGCAATGTTTAATGAATTTATAATTTGCGTCCGTCGACAATAAGGTAGAGGTGAGAGAGCAGCGGTTGGGGGTAGCGGATAGAATTAGTAGTATCACGATATGCAATTATTTCCATATATTATGTTTTTTTTTAATCCTACTTTATAAGGATATGTTACTCTTTCACACAAAAACTAGTTTATAAGGATATGTTAATCTTTCACACAAAAACTACTGCTAGCTGGATTATTGGAATAACCCTATTTATCCCGATAATTTTTAAAATTGTTAGATCGGAAAGTAGGAGGATATTTTCAAATCATTAAGGTCCAAATAAATTAGATTGGTCATTTATTTTATTAGCTTAAAAAAAAAAATATATATATATATATATATATATATATCTAATAAATCCTTTTTATATATATATATCTAATAAATCCTTTTTTGCTAATGTGTCACAAATTGAAGTTTAAATTAAATTGAAAGTTCAGGAACAATTTAATTACAATAAAAATAAAACTCAATATTTACAAGCACACTTTATTGAATGATATTATGATGAATGATGAATATTGAATGCTCATGCATCACAATGTTAGTACTCCGAAACGGCTCGATCGATTCTCATGAAACGTGTGATAGGTCTGACAATCAGCCAACGTCTATTTTTAATACCACTAAATGATAAGAGTACAACGTAGCGTAGCGTAAGCGTTCGCCGGGTTATATAAATCGCTAAACGCTATATCAAACTTCTATATTGCAGTCTGAAGCCCGGCGAACCGCCGCAGGAGCCATCCGGCGACCGGCTTCTCATTCAGCCCGATCGTTATGGTTTTTTGTAAAAGCATTTCGTGTTTATGTGCCTTTGATTTGTTGAGGCCGTTTACGTATGAGTTATCCAAATGATATAGTAGAATCCGATTGTGCTTTATAAAAGCTGTGCAGTTGCTAGAATTGAACGATGTTGAGATAAATATGCTAACATTAAAACGGTTCTATATATAGTTGAGGTTATATTAAACTCAGTCAATAAAGTATGAGAATTGGAAGTCAATAAACGTCACGGGAGCTTGGAAAGGATCTTCTTAACTTTGGAATAATTCTTATGTACTAGCTGCGCCCCGCGGTTTCACCCGCGTAAGTTCGTATGCCATAGGAATATCGGGATAAAAATTTGCCTATATGTTATTCCACTTGTCCAGCTATCTACGTATCAAATTTCATTGCAATCGGTTCAGTAGTTTTTTCGTATAAGAGCAAAAAACACACACACATCCTTACAAACTTTCGCATTTATAATATTAGTAGGATGTCTTAGATTATTCCGCTGTAATCTTATTGCATTTTGTTGCTCATGTGGGACTACGCTACAAATTCATTCAGATATCATCACAACAACATAGATAGCGCTAGCTATAATTACTACTAAGTTTGAACCTTTCGTCTAACTCGTTACTTTAACGAGAGTACGTTATGGGTTGATTAATAGTACTTACAGTAAACTGTTAGTAGCTCAGCCAGCGGCTAACTGACGCAAGCTGATGGTTAACGAAGTAAGAAATTATAGAACTAAAAGAAATTATTTGAATTTAAAGTTGATACCGAAATGTTATATTATTGTTCACATTTTTGATATGCTCGATCTGTTATGTATTTCTGGAAAACTATAAAGTAAACATAAATAATATAAATTTCAGTAAGAATTAGTTGATAATAAAGATTGAATTTTGTATTACGTATGCGTGTGTAAGAATCGAGCAGAGGAGCACACAAATTCACCGTTATATCCTAATTTATATTCATCCTTTAACAAACAGCGAACAAAACTAAAACCTCGCGTGTCTAAAAAACGATTAACGAACGCAATTTAAAAGGATTGCCTACGGAAATGGAATGAGAAACAGCCATTTAACAATAACTTGATGACTACTGTTGGGATTGGAATTTAAAATTGGCAAATGAGAGTTGAAAACGAAATTATTTATTTCGTATGCAAAAGTTTAAACGTTCCCTTTAAATAAAGTGTTCCAAATTGTGGATGGAATTTTTTCGAAAGTGGCACCTAAGTTTTATAAACGGTTGGATTTGATTTGATAAATATAGTCTGTAATGATATAAAGATGGGGCTTTAATTGGATTTTATGAGCGAGTAGTGTTTTGGCTTAGTGGTTATAGGTTAGAATATGAAGTAAGTTTTGATGAAATTGTAACAAATGAATTAGACTGCATATTATACAGTATTCATTAATAGATTTATAAGTATAATACTACTATACTTTACATAACAGCTATACACATTATTAAAACCGCGAAGGAAAATATTGAGAGGAAGATAAACATGTTGTGGGTACTTATGCCCAAAGACCCTTCAAAGGCATGTGACATCTGCCAGCCCGCACTTGGGCAGTGTGGTGGAATATGGCCAGTACCCTCATGGGAGGCCCGTGTGCAAGGAAAACAAGAATGTATGAATGATGATGGTGTATGTTGGTTAGTATTTTTCAAAGAAATCGGCACCTGTTTAAAGGACGAACTGTACGTTGCAGATGTATTTAAATCAATTAATAATACTTTTAATTAAGATAATCAGAATAATACTGTGAACACAAAGGCCGCGTTCCATCGATACATTATTGTGAAAATTGATATAATGTTTTACATTGGTTGTTAATGATCTCAATAGATGGCATGTGATATCCCTTAGCCACATGACGACGAAAGAGAAGAAGAAATTCGATTGCTGAGGTGTGATCACGGGTGGCCGGGAGGCTAGGCGTCGCCACGCTTCAGCGATATGACATGGGTTCAAATCCCGCCTCTTGATCAGATTATTAATGTTATCTCTTACTAAATTATCCATATCTATCCAAATTCAATAGAAATAAATGGAACAATACAATAATTGTTCAGTGTAGAATTTTATTTGCTACTTGAGGAATTAACCTCGATATTTCAATGATAATTTTGTGCAGGTCTTTGACCGTGACGTTCAGTAAATAAATGATGAATGTATTCGAAGATAATAGATATATAATATCAAACAAACATAATGGTGAGGGTTATACGATTTGTATAAGAAGGAGCATTTTAGGTGTAAGAGTAAGTATAACTATATTAATGATAATAATTTTGGCAAAAGAAGAAGTTTTTTTTGAATGAAAGAAAGAAAGAAAAAAGAAAAGAAATGTAGCATTGTTTTATTTATTTGATCGGTAGGAACATATCTTAAAGTATAGGCTGGTTATAATATTAATAACAGCAGGCAGCTATTTAAAAACCGACGTTAAATTGGACTTTTTTTTTTTCTATTAATCCACAATTCGTGCGCGTAATTTTTTGTGTTTGATAGAAAAATGTTATCATTTTATAATCTGGTCTGCCACTTCCCCCCGAAGGACGCCGCTGACCTTTTTTGTAGAAAACATTTATTGATTTTATGCACATTGAACGATAAAGTTTAACATGTAGACTGCAATATTATCAACAAAGAAACATATCAAGCGATAACTAATTCTCACGATTAAGGTAATCTCCTAATCATACATGGAAAGATACCGAAATTTTTAATTCAATTAATTATAGGACAAATAACACATTTTTATGACCTACTACGATTTATCAATGGAAATTATGAAGCTTTGAAATAATTTGAATGAAGGAGAACTTGATCAATAATAAAGAATTATGGATGAATAGTTGTTTTTAATATGAATATAATTCATAAAAGGCTTTTTTAGTGAATTTATTTTATTATATATTTAAATGTTTTATACAAAAATTAAATAATATATTACTGTAACATGAAATAATAAATACGCGACAATAAATAAATATGCTACCTTTTAATTAGGCTAGCGATATAATCGGTCAAAATTTCTAATAAGCATTAATTTAATAGTAAAATAAACATGAATTTAGAGCATAGTTAGTGCTAAATCAGTTATGTCCATAAGAGACAAACAAATAGTGAAAAAAAATACTTCTTTTTACTTACAAACAGAAAAAAATTACATGTAGCAACGTAATCAATGAGTTCTCAGTACGACCTTAATCCTGATTCTACTAACAATTAATCATACATTCAAATTATTACGCACTTACATTAATTGATCGCAAGTAAAGGATATACCATTGATTAACGAAAAATGATTTAAAAAATTGCAAAATCAAACTCCACATATTGTAATAAATGTCAGTGAATTTCGCGCCTAAATCGGACTAACCTTGTATTTAATTTACATTATTTTTTTTTACTTTCGGAGATTAACGTAGCATTACCTAATGAACAGATAGACCATTTATAATAGTCATAATAGTAAGGTCACCCGAACACATTCAATACTTTTTAAAAGACAACACAGAATTTCTGACAACTGATTATTTCTGACAACTTTCATTCAAAATTGTTCATTGTTTTATCATATTTTTAGTACAAAAGTTCGATAAGAAATGTTCTATTTTCACAGTACATAGAAAATAAATGGCTGTAAGCATTTTAGGTATGTTATTTTTTAAATGCATAAAAAGAAAAACACTGCACATACACGCACACACTTCATTATTGACACTTTGTCTTATAGTTTGCTGTATACTGTCTATTAACACTGTTTTTGATTACAGGGCAGATTATAAAAAGGTGCAGCACAAATTTATTAGTGAACGTTGAGATTACGTTTGAAGTTGTTGATAATTTAGTATTCTTCTTAGCTATATATTATCTGTATACACTTCCGTTTTTTTAGTTTTGGTTTGAATAGTAAAAGCCTATATTATTCTTGAATAGATAGCTTTCTATTAGTGAAAGAATTTTCATGATCTGTTCAGTATTTTCGAAGATTAGCCCATACAAATATATAAATTTAGTAACTTCTGTTTCAGTATTAGTAACACAACATATACATATATCGAAGCGCAAGGGATTGAACCAGCTTCCTGAGTGTAACCAAACAGTACAATCCAGGGCTTAGAGAAGAGTGGGAATCTTATGATGATAAATAAATAAATTAACTTAGCTATAAAGCACGGTTAAGTGTTGTTTATTAAACAAATTTGATTTGATTTAAATACGATCGTGGTTAAACGCTTCCCTATTAACGGGTAATAAAGGAAAATATCAACTAAAATATGTTGTTTTTATTTTGTTTATTCTAAAAATGCACGTGAAACTTTTACCTCCAGAGTTTAGACTTTGATATTAAAATTATACCACACCGATAAGATATGTTAAGTCCGTTCTTCCTGTTATTGTCGTAATCTTTAAACCTTACATAGTTTGGAGATTACAATAATCGAAGGAGATTGTTAATTAATTAGTGCAACATAATTTAAGATTTAAACAAAAGGGGATTTTGCTGATGATTCATTTGTGAGAAGGATTATGTTTATTTTCTTTCGTATGACACGAAGGAACTGAATAAAATAATATGTATGTGTTTTTTTTAATAAGTAGTGTAGCATGTTAAAATCATCTCCTAAAATATACAATTATCATATTATAAACTTCTTTATTTTTGCGAATCATAAGGAATATTCAGTATTTCTCACCATTATTCTTACAATATTATTATTCGTCTCAATTATAATTACTATTCCACGCTTAAAAGAATTAATTTAATTAATGACGTCAATAGCCCAGGTTTCAATAAAAATACCTCAGTCCTTAAACCGCAGCTTCCTGGACAGTTACGCGTGTTAACCACCGAAAATAAATGAAAAGCTTGTAAAAGAAAAATTAATTTGTGCCTTATTATCCAGAAATATTCGTATAATGAACAGCGATCCTTATCAATGCCGGGGTCCGCAGTTTCTCGTCGCGATAAACCGCCGGATGGCAAAGAGATCCGCCTGAGATAGGCTCGCTAACAATTAACAATGAGACATTATACTTACCGGGTATGCCGCCGATAATTACGAACAGAGTCGCATTCGTCGCAGAATGAGTGGCCCGTTAAAACTTCCATCTTATAGTTAAAGGTGGCCATACCATGACTTATGATTGCGATACAATTAACGCTATATATTTAACTAGCTGCGCCCCGCGGTCTCACTTGCGTAAGTCCGTATCGCGTAGGAATATCGGGATAAAAGTTGCCTATATGTTATTCACGTTGTCCAGCTGTCTACGTACCAAATTTCATTGCAATCGGTTCAGTAGTTTTTGCGTGAAAGAGCAACAAACAACACACATTAAAAAAAAATGTGAGCCGTCACGGGACGCCTGGCAGATGTGAAACATCGACATTATTTTATAAAATTAATATGCAAAGAATAGACTGTGATAGGAACTAAATATGTCATAATGATAAAATAAAATATTACACCGTACACACTACTGCATATAGACTGTATATATTATACACTATAATTTAGCGTGGCGACTTTTAATTATATTTTTATAGCTATAATATAAGTATGAACGTGTGGCGAAAGTAAATTTAATTTATTATTATATATTATTATATGTTATTAATATATTATTATGCATTTCATACAGAGACAATTTACGCCAACAAATGTAGGTAACAAAAACAATTTATTGCATTTATTTTATAATATTGATTCAATATTTACAAACACTATATAGCATCAAGAGCCCTAACTGTAAAAATACGTCCCTGTGTCAAAGAACTTGGTCGATTCGCTTCCCCTCTTGAGTTATGGCGACTTGTTTTAGTTTTCTAATTGGTATGTTCGAATGTACATTATGTCTGCATATTTGTATTAAACGCTCTTTAAACAATTTACATATAAATAGCATCACTTTGGGATGAATAGAAAAATTCTTTGGAACAATGAAGACATTAAATAGTTAAATTGCCCTTTGATTACATATAATAGAAACCGTACAATCCAGAACCGAATTAATCGAATGGAACGAAATTATTTTATGTAACAAATGTTTATCAATTATTTCTTTTCAGCATTAGTGAGGACGCTGAGCTTAAAATCGCATTACATTTCGAAATTATCAAGCCTATTTCAATATAATTATATCTTGATAGACGTGATATTGTTATTTCAAACTTCCTCATCGCATGTTTTGAAACGGTTCCAATTTGAGACCTTATGAAGATATCTTATTCTTATTTTAAAGGCTGACACCACAGTTGTAATGTCTACGGCGGTGTCAGTATCGAAACTATTCTAGATGAGATATTAAGACACTATCTCTTAGTCTGCTCATATTCTTGGTATATTCCAGGCACGGACACACGTTTTTCCTCTTTTATTATATGTATAGATGTACCCGGAACCGCAGTGTATTTACCATAGGATATCTAAATACGGTAAGCTTTAAATTTAATACATTAATTTATGACGGGTGCTGATTATGTCAATTTAGATTGAAAAGTATAGTTATGTTTTGGTATAATACGCTTGATATTGCGTCGGCAAATTTTGTTATCGTTATCATACTGTAAATGAATTAATGAATTTATGTTAATACATCGATGAATGGTTGGTGATACGCATCCAACGTGTTGTTGTTTATACTTTGCGCAATTATGATTTTAATTAGCATAACATTATATTTGCTGTACATTTCGGAATTTATATATCAATCTGAGGAACATTTATGGATAAAAATCCGTCATCGCTCATCATGCAAGAAAAAAGACCATAAAATAAATATTTATAATAATGTGAAATTTATTAACATTAAATGTTTCACTTCTAAATACTATCTCATACTAACGATTGTTATAAATAATGTATAAGTGTATATATTAAAAAAGGGAACAAATCAAAAACAGCATTTATTCTGTATTATATGAGGATAATATGCTTCATGAATGCAGGGTAACATAGATATTTCTAGACAGACATGCTCTTACACAAATTGAATCACTGCATGGCATCAAGCAGAATACGGTCAAACGTTTGCCTATAATGTATAGAAAAAAAGTATGGAATAGCTACGTTAAAGGATCATTTTTAAAAAGTCCGTGTTAATATATAATATAATAAAATAGTTTATATAAATACTGTATAATTATCTAAATGCATTGATCAATTAAGAATTAATTGTGTCGTTCATGAGAAATTTGTTCTATTCTATATTACTGACAACTTTTTTAAAATCTAAAGATATATCTTAGCATATATCTTGGCAACATTTTACATAAAGATCTTGAAGGCCATTTCAAGAATAAGAATTAAGTAAAATATAATAATTTGTTGAAAAATATATTTCCCAGCTTAATATAATGTCTATCCCAGTATTTTCACCTTTATGATTTATTAAGACATTCATAAACACTTGTAAAATGTATCATAGAGAAATCTGAATATGTTGTTTTCGAGTTTGAATCAATCAACTATAGCGAAACTCTGTCTTCATCTAACTTGTACACATTTTATTATGCGTGTAGGTACATAATAACCTGAATGTTTTAATTTCAAATGAGAAGATTTTCACGCGTGATATCGATTGTTGAATCACTTAATGCTTTATTGTGTACAGATAAAACAGATTTAACAATTTTCCTGGCGTGTAAACATTTTCTTGAAATCATCATCATCAGCCCATACATGTTCCCACTGCTGGGACACAGGCCTCCTATGAGGGTTCAGGCTATAATCCACCACGCTGGCCAAGTGCGGATTGGCTGAAGTCGTATGTCGTCGAACTTTATATTCTTGGACTTGCCGGTTTCCTCACGATGTTTTCCTTCACCGTTTTAAGCAGTGGTGATGTTATCCACATCTGCAGATAAATTGAAAAATCATTTTATTTCCTGCACGCTCGCCCGGTCTCGAACCCCGACTTATCGATTTTGAAGTCCGAGGTTCTCACTGAGCCACCACTGCTTGTTTATTATTTTCTTGGAATAACGTTGCTCAATTAAAATTATTGACAGAACATAAAATTGCATATTTATATTTTGAAATAGCTTTTTATGTTACTTGGCAATTACAATGATTTAATTGGTGTAATCAGTGTCCATTGAGTTTAGAGAAATTGTCTAAAGTGAACTAAAATTGTATGCAAAAAAATGTATAAATAAATGTGTTTTATGAAAACATTAAAGCGCCTTTAAACAATTAAAACGATAAGTTAAAATCGATCCTCTAGCCTAATCGAGTAACACATAAAATAAGAATGTAATTTTAAATGTGGTTTAATATTTACTTAAAAGTAGTATTTTTCAGCTGTTAACTTTGCTTATGTGATCAAAGGAATTTCCGTACCAATGAAGTGCTTTACTGTGGTAAAAACACTAGTGTTTTGGGTATTAATAATTCGTATTGGTTGAAATTCTAAGGAGGCTAGCTCCTAATCATTTCCAGACAATTACATTATTCAGAGCCTTATTTTTACTTATTATTCTGTGGCTTTATTAACTAATTATTCTCTGTGATCTGTAGACAGGTTAGTGCTATCTACCCCTTCGCATCGCACACAGTTCTATGGTCCTTTTGTCACTGCCGCTGGTTTATGGAACTCCCTGCCAGTGAAGATTCGACAAGCACAAACCTTTACTACGTTTGCCAAACAAGTGTGTGATCACTACTTGAGCCTTGCCTTTAACTCTGATTAACAATTTTATCTTAAATTTATTTGTGTATTTGTTTTCTGTCTCTTTTTTTTATAATTTTTCTCTATTTTAATTTATGTATACTTTCTTACTTTTAGTTTTTGAATGAATTCATATCTTTTTACAATGCAGTATCTAAAATTATATTTATTTAATTTATATGTACTTATGTATATTATATTATACGTTTATAAGAATATATTCATGTATTTATATACTTCAAACCTACCTCCTCCATTATATATTACTTTTTCACAGTTGGTTGCCTGGAAGAGATCACTCTTTAGTGATAAGGCCGCCCGCTGTGCTGGTTTAGTTTTAAGATATTTATTTTAAGGATGCGTTGTGTATGCCAGCACAATAAAGTGTAAATAAATAAATAAATAATTTTTAGTCTGAGGAAAGAATAAACCGTTGCTTGGATGTAATTGTTTCTTATTTGTATATTTCATTATCTTATTATGATAAAAATTTAAATCAAAAGATTTTCTAGTAAATTGGTTTATTTTAAAAGTAGGTAATAGTGAATAACGTTAACATTTTTAGGTTGCCTTAACCGAAAATATTTTCTTTTAAAATTAGTAAAAAGTTTGTGTCTTCATACCTTTGCACAAACGATCCATCTCTTGATATATTTTCTATGATTATATTATCTATGATTATAAATATTGTATATATGGACGTAGTGTGATGGTTGTATAAAACTTCACAGAGTATCTTGGAACGGTTTTAATTTAAGTTTGTTTTTAGCTTTACACTTGTAATAAGGCTGTAGAAACTGTATTAGATACAGCAAGTTTCTAGAGAAGCCATTATCGCGCAACTATAAACGCATACACTTGAAATAAATTGAAAATTTACATTAAGCTATATTAAACATCGAATAAAATAATAAAATATTGATAGTTCATAGTAAAATAGCTACACCAACATCTGGATAATAGAATGACACACAGGGATAATTGTTATCAATAAGAATAAAATTTATGGGTAGGTTTAAAAGATTTTTGAAAAGCTGTAAAAATTATCTTATCAATACATTTATTTATATAAATATTGTATGCATAGTTTATTCCGATTCTGATTTCTTGTGACTACCATTGGCGTGATGTTGTGGTGAAAATAAGTTTGTAAGAGAGTGAAGTGGATCAAAAATGAGTATCTATCATTTATTGGGATTGTTTTCTCTGTGTGTTTTATGTGTTAGAGGACAGTTGATTGCACTAGAGCAGCTTCCTACAGCCCCCTTTGATCAGGATTTGTATGAATCAGTGCTAGATTCTGAATTATGTGCAGAACAGATGGCGCGTTTGGTGTGGAGAGAGCCACTGACGTTGCTCCAGTGTAAGCTATTTCTTGTACATTATTTTAACTGTCGTAAGAGCAATAGTTCGCTATGTTTTTAACGCTGCCACACAGAGCATTTTTTGTAATGGCTACTTGAATCATGAAGGAAATTTAATAGCAAATAGATACGACTGTATATACCTGAATAAGCACATAAACCATAAGTAAACCATAACCATAGCGCTTGTAAGCCACAAACCACAAGGTTTACAAATAATATGAATATTACTGATAACGTCACATGAAACTATATAAGCTCCAAACTAAATAAAGCTCTGCGTGAACTAATTTAATCGATATATTTTGTTTTGTATGAAAATGCATACATATACAAAATATCTCTGTAAATTGCATTTGAATCTGTTACTTGTATAAATGTGAAGACTTTGTTTATGTGTTTGACCGCGCTAATCTCTAAAACTATAGGATCGTTTCAAAAATACTTTCGCTATTTTGTAAGTTAGGTCGGGAAATCGACTTGGTTATTCGCCTGATGGTAAGCGTTTACCACCGCCTATGAAAATGTAGGGTTTGACAAAAGGAATAAAAGAATGTCCTACTGGCTCCATTCTTCTAACGAGACACAGTAGCATTCACTTGCTAATTTTACACGTTTATCTTATGAGGGGGTGTGGTTCCTGAGCCACTGGGAGCGGTGGGGAGCGTGCCGAAGCGTACTCAACCGTTGGACATGTACGTGTTATCTGAGTGCTATGGATTATATAGATCTTGCATACATGATTATATAAATTATATAAACATGATAGTAAATTGATGATTCATACAATTACACCGCAAAAAATTGAATAAGATATAAAAGAATTTCGATAATAAAGACTTTACTACACTTGACATGTATATTTTGCGTGGTTTAGTCTATGGGGACATTACGAATTATTGTGGGAGTCGAGCACGCATTGGGCTAGCTCAGAGCGGGGAAGTACCACACCCCACGGAAAACCAGCGTGAAATTACCACCACCAATACAATAGAAAAACCACGTAATTGTGTTTCGTACAGTAAGGGGGGAGCTGGAGGTTCGTTTCCTTTTCCTGGGCCTTTCTAGTCCATTCCTTCTTTCCAGTCATCAATCCTTTCCTTATCCCTGACTCCCTTTAAAAGCAGGCAGCGCTATAGCGGAGACACTGCCTCTACGAATGTTCATGAGCGGTGTTTGTCGCTTACCATCTGAGAATATAAATAAACAGTATTGAGTCTATATTCTATATACCAAATACCATTCAGATTTTCATTCAATGGAAAAAACCCCGTGTGAATGATATGGATAAAAGATAATTAAATCTCATTTGTTAACTTTATTATTGATAGAAAGCGTTCTGGAAAAATGGCATAATTATCAAAAATTACATTAATCTAAAAATTTTAATGAAAAATCACTATATAATTATGTAAGTGTAATGTTAATCTAGTATTTTGTTATATTATGTACCAACTATATAATATGAATCAGACAGTTTTAGTTAAAATGAGTCAAAACGGCTGCGCCGATAAGCTTTGTTTTGATCGATATCTTCTTATTTTTCGTTCCGATAAATGAAAATTAAAATAAATGGGTTATTAAATTCGTTTTAATGAATAACAAACAGTATCTGAATTACTTAATTACTCAATGAAGTTGTTGTTTAAAAAATATGTCACCTGTGAAAGATAGAAAGGTTTAAAATGTTTTTTTCAATACTGTAATTAATATAATAAGTATCAAATAAACACGCGTCCTTAAGATTTCAAATTGTTTTGTTATATTATGACTGTTATTAAAAGAAACAATTTTATTTATGTGGATTTATATGGACTTTACACAGTCCGCTATTATTATTACCTTCTTTTTTCACCTATGAAAGTTGCTCTGTCTGTCATAAGCATTTTTTAAAAGCATCTTTTTAATTTCAGTTCTGGACGCCGGATTTCGAATACCGTCTGGTCTTTTAGGCGGTAACGCCCATCATTTGGGTAATTACTTCCAATGTCTCGACATATACAAAGAGATAGAAGGGCGTCCCTCCATTAGAGGGAAATATTCATACATAGCGGTCCCTCTCGAGCAGTCCTTTCAATTGCCCTTCATTGGTGAAATTGACGGCCTACAATTATTGGAAAACGAATTGCGTACGAGGAATCAAAATCCAGACCAAACGACGAGGCTCTTGGATGAGTATGTTGCCTTATACTTATGTTCTCGTGTGACATTATAGTTGCTTTAATTTTCGAAATTCACAATTTTTTTTATGCATATACGTACGTTAGATCTGAATGTGTGTCGTAAGTTACTTTTTATACATCTAAATGAATTGGGTGTCCTGGCAGATCAAAGTCCAACGTAACGTCATTTCTGTTGTCAAATAGCAAAAGAAAAATAAATTAAAATATCGTAAATTAAAAAATAAATTTCTTCCAGGCCATATTTATGTTTTCAGGAATAAAACATAATATGTAACACTTTCAGAACTCAGAATTGATAATCAAAACTTTTCCGTTGGTGGCAACTCTTCTTTACCTTAATTACTCTTAATTACCTGTAGCACCTGACACGTGTATTCCAATTTATTCGCGGAAATATCAGTTGTTTTTATGGATGCCATTTACAATAATTTCACAATATGAAACTTAAAGAAAAAACTTTTCTTATTCCAGAATCGATATCGGTATTATATTGGATTTAGCAGCGAGCGTTTACTTGAAATTCGGGCTTTGTATACCTGCTTCGTGTACGGCACAGGAATGGATGACGCATATATTTTTCAACATTACTATGTTAGGTTTTAATTTTGAAGAGGAATTTGTTCGTCTGCCAAACGATAAGCCTTGGGTGGCTGCGGATTGGGTGGCAGTGTGAGTATATGAAATGTATTAATGTACCAGTTAACCTAACCTCACAATTAATGTTCTTTCAAAAATTTTAAATTACATTGAATGCTTTAAACATGATAATAAAACCGTTTGCCATATCTTATACCTTTAAACGGGCAAATCTTGTATATATATATAATTGGAATCTCGGAATCGGCTCCAACGATTTACATGAAATTTAATATATAGGGGGTTTCGGGGGTGATAAATCGATCTAGCTAGGAATTTTTTTTAGAAAATGTCATATTCGTGTTTTATTCGTGTTTTATCGACTTAAACTTACTTGCGTTTGAGTAGTCCCAATTTATTATGATTCTTCCTGACATCTATTGGCGAATAATAATACTATAAATGCGAAAGTTTGTGAGGATGGATGCATATGTATGCGTGCGTTTGTTACTCTTTCACGCAAAAACTACTGAACCGATTGCAATGAAATATGCTTCGTAGATAGCTGGACAACTGAAATAACACATAGGCACTTTTTATACCGTTTCCCCTACGGGATACGGACTTACGCGGTTTCAACCGCGGGTCACAGCTAGTAACAGTTAATACGCTGAAGCTTGAAATGGTTTATCATAGTGATTAGAATGTAATAGTATTTTAAACGTGAATAAACACAATTTTCTTAGTAAACAAGCTCGACATTTTTTCATTTTCCTTTTCCTCACCCTTCCCAGTCCTCTCCTTCTTTCTAGTCGGTAATCTTTTCTTATCTACCTAAGCACTACCTCTGCGCGTGTTGATGATAGCTTACTATGAGGCGAAACAGCAGTTCTGTTGCCAGTTTATAGCATAAGAAATAATGAATTTCCGATGGAAATAAAATTATGACAAGTCAACATGGATATTGATCTAAGGAAATTTATAAATAACTAATGTTACTAATGTTGTCCTTTAGATATACTACTTATAGTTATTTTCCAATTTATCTGCGTTATAGATTTCAACGTAAAGTATAAAGTATAAGATACACACCGGCCTTGCACTGAGGCAGGTACCAGAACTACATAGCAGATCGGCGCAAAATAATAGCGCGTAACTAGTGTATTTTGTATGATGAATGGGGGAGCCGGAGGTCCATTACCCTATCCTTTTTTTTGTATGAATTAAGTTAAAAATATTAATTATTATTTTCTTGTTTTAGCGGTGTTTTTGGTGCAATTGCTGTTCTAACGATAATAAGTACCAGCTACGATCTACACAGCACATTTACACTTAAAAAAGGTAAATTCAGTATTAGTGTGTTCCTTTTAAGAACTTAAGTAACATTAATTCTTGCAATAAAGTTCTTCACTTTTCTTTTTCTAATTACAATTGCATGTTCGAGGTCAACACATGTATATTACTATAAAAATTTCTTTTCCAAAAATGTCCCAGAAAATATATATCAATTTATAGTCTTTTAGATAACTCAATTTAATACGGTTAGTGTAATAAATATAAGTAGATTACAACAATACGACCAAAATAAAGTCTTATCAATCTTACCTATTTTTTAATAGTTTTAATACTGGTATTTTATTAGTGTGACTACAGACACTAACTTAGAAATATTAAAGTAAATCCTTACTGCCGTCAAAATGTGATATCATAATATCCTACTAATATTATAAATGCGAAAGTTTGTAAGGATTTTCACACAAAATCTACTGAACCTATTGCAACGAAATTTGGTACTTAGACAGCTGGACAACTGGAATAACATGTAGGCAATTTTTTGTCCCGATATTCCTAGGGGATACGGACTTACGCGGGGTAAACCACAGGGCGCAGCTAGTTAATAATAATTGTAATTTTATACTCACTTTCATAATTTTTTCTTGCCATAATTTAACAACGTACGTAGTAGTACGTAGTAACAATATACGTAGTGGTGGCTCAGTGGTGAGAACCTCGGACTTCAAAAACGATAAGTCGGGGTTCGAGACCGGGCGAGCGTGCAAGAAATAAATTGATTTTTCAATTTATCTGCGCATGTAGATAACATCACCACTGCTTAAAACGGTGAAGGAAAACATCGTGAGGAAACCGGCATGTCCGAGAATCAAAAGTTCGACGACATGTGACATCTGCCAACCCGCACTTGGCCAGCGTGGTGGATTATGGCCTGAACCCTCATAGGAGGCCTGTGTCCCAGCAGTGGGAACATATATGGGCTGATGATGATGATGATGATTTAACAACATACAATTATAAAAAACAAAACATAGAGAATGAAAAAGGTGCCACTACATCAAAAGTAATTATAATAATTTTCTTTACAGAACCCAAGCAAATAAACCAACTGTATTCCAGTTTTTCGGTGTACACAAATGCTAGGCGTCTAACAACATTCTCAAAAAGTAGCAACGCTCTCGAATGCTTGGACGGAATCCGTTCGATCTCCATGATTTGGGTGATCCTTGGACATGCTTTCACCACGTTCAACCACTTTGTGAATCTCTTATATATATTAGAAGTGAGTAACACATAATTAAATTACGCAGTCTTTTAAATGTCAAAAAGACCATAACAATATTTGATAGTATAAGCTATGGGTGCCACAGACAAAAGATGATGCTTCAAATAGCTGTTTTAGTTATTGTTTTTCATGCCAATTCTGACCGCATAATTTGATTCATCATTCATCTCATATTGAGTAAAATATTATTAATAACTGAAGACGATTAAATAATTTTAAATTAAGGATAAATTGGAGTTAAATCATATTATAAATCGTTACAGTTTTTAACATCTAGTAGTGCAGCTTGGATATCAACAGGAGTATTTGCCGTAGACACGTTTTTCTTGATGACTGGTCTTCTTTTAGTTTACACATCTATGGGTCGGATGAAATCGAGTAAGTTGACTTTCGATCTAAAGGAAACTAAAGTAATATAGTAGTTTGTTTTCATTTTGAGGTTGTCATATTATTTCAAATATTTGAATGAAAAATGTAAATTAGTAGATGAAAAATGTGAATAGTATTTTTGATAGCTTATTTAATACAATTTCTAATTTATTTTCACTTTGATTTCAGTGCAATTATTAAAAGGTTTACATATGTTCTATATACAACGTATTCTCCGACTGTTTCCCTTACTGGCCGCGATAATTATTCTAGAAGCTTCGTTCTTCCATAGAATGACAGATGGACCTTTCTGGATGTCTGTTGCAACAAATACGGATAGATGTAGAAATAACTGGTGGTCTACATTGTTATACATACAAAATTATGTTCATCCTATAGAAACTGTAAGTATTTAATTACTTTTATAAAGTTGAAGTTTCGTTCCTTCAAATAATTGATTTCCACATAATATATATGTATTGTAGGTATTATAAAGAAATAGTTCACAAGAGCAGTTGAATATTAAAATAAAATCATAATTAATTTTCAGTGCATAGAACACTCATGGTACCTGGCTATAGATATGCAATTGCATATAATATCGCCATTGGTGTTATTCTGGGTGCTAAGTGGGAAACGAAAACTGGCATGGACGGGTCTCTTGGGTGGCCTTCTAATTATTTTAACAGCTTCCACTATTTTCAACTTTATCATGGATATGCCGCCGACCAACGCTAGTATCATGTGAGTACATCAGAATCTTTATACATTAACCTCGTTGACAAAGCCACGCACAACGGACTGCTTCTTAATAAAAAATCTTTCAACTATTTTGTAAACTAATATTATTAATGTGAAATTTGTAAGGATATGTGTGTGTTTGTTGCTCATTCACGCAAAAACTACTAAAGCGATTGTAATGAAATTTGGTACGTGGACAGCTGGACAACTGGAATAACATATAGGCAACTTTTTATCCCGATATTCTTACGGGGTACGGACTTACGCGGGTGAAACCGCAAGGCGCAGCTAGTTTTATAAAAAAATCCTTTTCACACATAGATACAAGTTTCTAAAATTATAATTTACAAGGAAATAAAAGACCTTTACTGGACCAGGACAAGGCCCACTCGCGGCTGTAGAGTCTCAGATGATGATGATGAAAAGACTGCTTTGGTTGGTTTTTGTTATTTCGCTAATTTGTACATGAGATGTTAATTTATTTTACTATAAATATAATGAATATCCGTCGTAAGTAATTTCTAAATGTGTATTAAATAAAATAATTTCTCTATTTTCAGTCGTGTTGGTCAAATGGATTATTACATGACAAACTACTATAAAAATACATTAACACGAGCTTCGCCTTTTTTCTATGGCATGATCTTGGGATATGTGCTCCATCGATTGAAGGGTCGAAAAGTTAATATTCGTTGGGTAAGAATTAAAGAACATTGTTTCTACAATTATTGTCTCGTTAGTTAATCCTCTTGATTGTTTTATAGAATTTGTTCTATGATATTTATTATTAGAGTCACATGCAATTTGGTTTGTGGATAAAAAACCCAGACCAGCAGATGTCAAATAAAATCTCTCCAATATTTGACATCTGATTAGTTGGCGTCTTCGCTGAAATCGAAAGAAATAACGTTTAGAAACACGTTCGTCTTTCATTTTTTTTATAGTAATTATTGAAAATAAAAATTGCGGTTATGCAATTTATTTCCTCCACATTTATTTCCTTTATTATTTCTTCCTTGTATAAATGACCAATCTTATTTTATAATTGAGTCAGTAAAAATACAAGCTAATATATGTTGTTTTTGTTATTCCTTTAAAATTTATCGTTTATAAAGCATTTAATGCTATAAGACTGAAAATTAAATTTAAGCTTAACGTGTGTGTAAATACCTACATACATATATCATTTTAACAATATTTAATTTTGTTTTACAGTATGTTGCAGTTCTCTTATGGATAATATCTTTAGGGATCTTCACTACGATATTTTACTTGTCGTATGCAGTATTACAGTTGGATTGGGATAATCAACTGTTTGACAATTTCTTTAATTCTTTCTCGAGAACATTTTGGTCGTTTGCACTGTCGTGGCTGATTTTCGCCTGCGTGCATGGATATGGAGGTAAACGTTTTGTTTTATTATTATTCGTAGTATTGTCTATATATCGTATTGTCTATATATTGGTTAAAAAATGCATAGGTCGAATTAGTTGGGCACGCACCAATACATACACACAGTGAAGTATTGTTATTAGTTTTTTATCAGTCAGTCAGTCCGACAGGATAGATGCGTGACGTCTAAAAAATATATATTGATTCATTACTGTATCGATTGTATAAAAAATGTAACTTAAAAGAAGATTAATGTTTACATTACCAAAAGTTTATGGGGTGTTATTTCCAATCACCCCTGTTGCCTTCATTGACTCTATATCTATAGTTAAATAATTCTATAGGTTTATATACATATGTGTGTTAATATGCAGATAATACTCATTCTCAAAATTCTTAATATTTATGAAAATTTTAGTAACAAATCTAACTTGTTTCAATTTTATTTTTCAGGTCCAATAAACTGGTTCCTATCACTTCCAATGTGGAAGCTACCATCTCGGATTTCTTACGCTATGTATCTTTACCACTACTCTTTTATGTTCATTTACGCTGGTACGAAGACTACTCCTATCTTCTTCTCACCAGGACAAGGGGTAAAATCTTCATCATAATATATCTATTGCTTATTTTAACACGTGAGCGAACTTACGTGTATGCTTCAGTATAGGCATATTAGTGAGGCCAAAAGGTGTACACTCTGTGTTCTTTTTAAGGCTATAATAATAAATAATAAAAATCATCTTTATTTAGTTCTCACAACATTAGTCCATAACAAAAACTTAAAAATACAGAAAAGAGAAAGGATAACGTTGTGAGAGACTGGTGCCTGAAGTAGACTACATAGAAGTCTGAGGTACAGGTCACCAGCCCCCCGCGCGGATATCAAACAAATAGAGGGTAGCATAAGTTTAGGTGTCTACGTTATACTTGGAGAAAAGTGATCTTATTATTACAAGAAACAAAAACAGAAAAAAATGAAAAAAAAATGAGACAATATGATAACATAAATAATTACCCAATGATCTGTACCAAATAGTAATGGAGTGAATATGTGTGTGAGAATTTCTGCGATTGTGAGTGCTTACATTTGCGTATGTGCGATATTGTGTGTGTACATGGATGTGTGTGTGTGTGTGTGTGTGCGTGTGTGTGTGTGTGTATGTGTGTATGTGTGTGTCGACGTTTACGTCCTTATTATAGAAATACATCTATTCTAGTGGGAAAATTGAATTGAGTATTCAATTATGACTCAGTAGTAGCTCTTCAGTTTGATGATAATCTAGCGATTGTAAGAACGTACGTACTGATTTCT